>NW_025544703.1:0-4295 GCF_011800055.1 Colletotrichum gloeosporioides
ACTATATTATTAAAATATATTTTACCCTTAATAACATATCTTTTTACTCCTATAATATCCTCTAATTTAATCTATCCTTTATTTATAAAGTCTTAATAGATAACTTTATATTTCTTTAAGAATAATTTAATCTTAATATTATTTTAGATTTCTATAATAATACTTAAGTTTAATTAATAAGATATCTTTATAGTTAGTATAAGTTTAATTTTTATATAATCCTTAAAAAGCTAAATATATTAAGAGGATTATGTTTTATTAATAAATTACTGATAGGAGTACTTTTTAATCTACTAAGGAGTATTTCTAAACTCTTAAAACTTCTTATTCTCAATTTTTAATCTTTTAAATTTAAATATTCTTAAATTTAAACCTAAGACTTATAAGTGATTAGATTTACTATTAATTATTATAAATATAGTATTAGTTTTTAATTTCTTTTAAGAAGAATTTAGAGAGATATTACTTATAAGGAGTTATTTTAACTATTTCTTAATTTTGGATATTATATAAAAGTTCTTTTTAGAACTAAAGTTTTAGATTATTAATTATACTTAATTAAGAGTAATTTAAGTCTGAATAACTTATAGAAAGTATTTTATTATAAGAACTTCTTAGATATTAGTAATCTTATAAGTTAATACTTAATAATAGTAGTTAATATATAAATTATAGAAATCTATTAAACTAATATTTTAATAAACAACTTTATATGAGATGGCTAAATAGTTCTCTCTTATAATAGTTTTTATAACTAACTTGTTCTTTATAAGCTAAGTTTTAAGTAATTTAATTATTATCTAAAAAGAAAATAGTTTATCACTCTTAATATTTAAAGTAGTTTTGTTTAGGGTTAGTAAACTAGTTACTTAGTATTTAGTTAGATTAGTTAATTAACTAGTTTAATTAGACTTAAGTTAGTAAATTTAGTTAACTTAACTTAAATAGCTTAGTCTTAGTTAATAAGGTAACTTAACTAACTTAATCCTAAGTAGCTTATTAACTTAATTTAACTTAATTAAATCCTAACCTTAGTTTTATCTATAGGTCCTTATAAATATAAAGATATCTCTATTAAATTTATATTTTTACTTAATTTAATATTATTTAGAGTTTTTAAATTATATATTTTAAAAAGAGATAGTAGTTTATATTTTAAAATAAACTTAAATAAAGTATTTTTCTTATCTAGCCTATTGAAAATTTAAAACTTAATAATATTTAAAAATTTCTTATTAATACTTATAAAAAGTTAGTTTTAGATATATCTTAAAAGTTATTCTTTAGCCTCTAGCCTTTTGCTATAATTTTTACTTACTTAGAGCGATAGACCTCCTAACTCTATACCTCCTAATAATATATATAGCCTTTAGTTATATACTTCTCTCCTAACTATAGCTATACTTATATATATATATATATATATAAATAACCTCATAATCTTTAACTTCACTTTAAGAATAATATAGTTTATAATTACTTAATTACTTAATTACTATAGACTACTAAACTATTAACTTATTCTCTCTCTTATATATTACTTATATTACTAATAATATCTTTATTACTATTTTGCTATTTATTATTAAGTTATTATTATTATTCTTAAGCTACTAGCCTTATATTATGAAATTTAACTAGTATTAACTGCGAAAGCTAAACTAGTCCCCTCGCCCTCTACTAATAGCCTTTAGGTTATATAATTACTTAGATATCTTCTCTACCTCTATACTCCTCTATTAGACTTTAACTATTATAACGAGCTAAGTTAACTATCTTCTTCTAGCTACCTCTATCTCCACGCTATATTTAATCTACACCTATCTTCTAAGTCTCCTCTGCTGTTCAGATATCTATGCTATAAGCTCTACTAGGGCCTCTAGCCGTTCATAGTGATTTTTACCTGCTTAGAGCGATAGACCTCCTAACTCTACGCCTCCTAATAATACACACAGCCTTCACTTATATAATCCTCTCCTAACTATAGCTGCACTTATATATATATATCAGTTAATAACCTTATAATCTTTAACTTCACTTTAGTAATAATATAGTTTATAATTACTTAATTACTTAATTACTATAGACTACTAAACTATTAACCTATCCTCTCTCTTATATATTACCTATACTACTAATACTATCTCTATTACTACTTCACTATCTACTATTCTTCTTATTTAATTAGGCTAGTTAATACCTTTATAATAGCTATACTATTATTAGTAATACTATCTCTATTTAGTATAAAGTATACTTACTAATCTCTATATAAGGCCTATATCCTCTTTAGTACCCTTAAGTACTTTAGAGAAGAAGTCCTACTTATTAAGGTAACTAAAGATATAGTTAAACTCTATATTAATATTATCTAAAATTTTCTTAATAAGAGGGATAATATTGCTACTTATAGAGACTTTTAAGAAACTTATTAATAAAGCTATTAAGATAATATACTTTTAGTCTTCTTTAAATTATTCTTTAAATAAGATATTCTTATTAAATATACTAAAGTTAAAGTTATTCTAGATATATTATATATTATTTATAGAGATAAGGGTACTACTTAGCTTATACTTAGTAAACTTAAATACTTTATATAGTATAGATATTATAAAGGATTTATTATAGGCTATAAGGTGAGGAAAAAGAAGAGGGAAGGGTATAAAGCTCTACTTATAGTAGAGTTTTTATACTTCTAGCTATAAGAACCTCTTATAATAACCTCTTTAGTTAAGGAGTTATCTCTCTTATAATAGTATTACTAGGCTATAAGAGCCTTAGTAACCTATTTAGCCCTAATATAATTAGCCCTACTATATATAGCGCTGCTAGCCCCACGTTATATAGCTAGCGCTATTACTATTCTACTAGTCTATTTAGCTAGAGCGCGCGTTCAACTTTGTAATATTTAGAGGGTTTACCTACTAGTAGGAATATATAGGGTTTCTATACTATTTTCCTTAACTAGTAGAGGGTATAGGTTAAAGTACTTATATAGTGTTTCTAGAATTATACCTATGTATAAGGTGAATTTTGCTATAGTTTTTTTATAGGGGGGCTGCGTTATAACTATAAACTTAATCTCTATATTAATTTTAAAGCTATATAACTCTATTATACNCCCTATCCCACCTTTAAAGAGGTTAAAGATAAGGGTAAGTATAACACCCTATATATATATTATTTAGAGTATCTTAGTTATTAGAAGTATTATATTAATTATTTAGAAATAGCTTTTTAAGGACCTCTCTACTATAAGGTCTTTTATAAGAAGTACTTTAGGTCTACCCTTATAGGTAAGACTTAAGGTTACTATTATAACTTTATACTTATAGCTATTAATACCTCTAGTGTGAAGTACTATAAGAAAAATTAGTATATATTATATATTTCTACCTCTTATAATTACTCCTATATCCCTCTAGTACTTATTATAATACTTTTTACTTATTACTTCTAGGAGGTTATAGAGTTTAACTCTACTAACTAAGCTATAAGTTTAATACTTTTTTAGAAGTATCTCTTAATTTTAGAGGTAGTTTCTAAGTTTTAAAAGCTTTTTTTAATTTATTATTAATTTTAAATATAGGATTTTAATTACTAGAGAGTTAGTATTTAGTACGCTCTTACCCTTATTTAGAGTAATATTATTAAGGCTCCTACTCTTATTATACTTACTTTATACTTCTAGTTACCTCTACTTTTATATTTACTCCTCTTCTAGCTCTTATTATACTTATTATACTTATTATACTTATTACCCCTCTTATTATACTTACTACTTTTAGTATTATACCTACTATCTTCTCTTTATTTAGTAGTAAGTAAGGAGTCCCCCTTAGCCTTATTATAGCTAGTAGACTCCTTATAGCTACTTTAGTTTAATATTAGTAGAGCTAGTTAGATATATTTACTACTACCTCTTATATTTATTAGAGCTAAGCTTTATTATTAAGTTTAAGGGGTTTTTATATATATTTAAAGTTTTAATTTAAAATAATATTTATTTTTAAGCTTTTTAGACTTACTTTTAGGCTTTTATAAGCTAAATTAAGCTTTTTAGTTATAAGGCTAAATATAAACTTTTTAGCTATTATATTACTTTATTTCTTATTATTTCTACTTTATATTTTTTATAATAAGTATATATATATCTATTAGGTTTAGTAATATATAAAAGTATTTAAACTTATTTCTAAAAAGGTTCTTTATAAAACTATTAGTAGGTATTAAGTTTATAGGTATATAAGCTATATTAAAACTACCCTTTTAGAACTCCTATTATAACTATA
>NW_025544703.1:4331-5805 GCF_011800055.1 Colletotrichum gloeosporioides
ATATATTCTCTATTACTAACTATAAGTTAGATTATCTATTAATTATTATAGTTAATCTTCTAAGTATCTTTTCCTATATTTAATACTATATTATAGAAGAGTTTTTTAAATATTATTACTTTTTTTATAATATTCTTAAGGTTTAGAAGCTCTACTTCTATTATAGATATTATAATAATATTTTAATATATAACTTTCTAATATATTATACCTCTAAAGAGGAATATAATATATTTTTAAACTAATATTTATATTTCTTTATTATTAGTAAATAAAGTATTACTTATAATCTAAAGAGCTTATATACCCTTTATATCTCTAAAGTAAAGAGTAAGAAAATATATTATATAGAGGTATTAAATTATCTAATTAACTATTACTATATAGACTAATAAAGGATTTATAAGGAATTATAAGAGATATATAGCTATAAAACCTATATTAAAATATATTATTATTATTAAATAAAGTATAAAACTAACTTTCTCTTAATACTTTTTTATATATATAGGAGAAGTTTATTCCTTATTCTTTTTAAGTTCCCTAAAGAGTAATAGAGTTATAAGATATATTCCTTCTTAAAGATTAAAATACTTAGTAACCTTCTTAATATATAAGTTATATACTAAATAAACCTTTTAAACTATATAATCTCTAATTATTTAAATCTTAAGATAATACTTAATAGTACCTTAATCTTTAAGTTTATATTTAGCTTTTAGCTTATTAATAATTTATTTTACTTTAGAGGAGTAATTTTAGTAGTATAAAATAAGAATATTATTTATATAAAATAAAACTAAGACCTAATATTTAGGATCCTAAAAGAAATATACCTCTTTTAAACTTAAAGTAAGTTTTAGTTTCTTTAGAGTTATTAAGAAATATTTATATTAGAGGAGAGGTATATCTTTAAAGTTATATAAAACTTTATTAAGCTTTATATATTTTCCTTTATATTTAAAACCTTTTAGGAGTTAATAATAAATTAGAGGTTTATTTAGATCTCTCTTTATATTTAAGAAAATATTATCTATATTAAATTATTATACCTTAAGATTAAATTAAATAACTAAAGCTATTATAATATAAAATATTTTTATAGTAAGAGTTACTATATATATATTTTCTAAGGTACTTTTTTTTTAAAAGTCTTCTTATATATAGATCTTAGTCTTAAAATACTTTAGATTACTATTTATATTAACTTTATATATAAAAACTTATTTTAGGGGTAGAGGTCTTAATTATATAGATTATTAGTTAATTTCTTACTATATTCCTTTTTCTTATAGTTTCTTAATTTTAAATTTTACTACCTCTATAAAGTACTTATATAGATATTTTAGAAATATTAGAAGTTTTTTCTAGCTTTAAGGAGGTAATTAGAACTTAAATATATAGATATCTTATTCTAAGTCCTTATTATTATATTTTTATTTCTAATTTCTAATATAATTTTATATATATAAAT
>NW_025544703.1:5815-6795 GCF_011800055.1 Colletotrichum gloeosporioides
ATATATTTAGAAGAGCCTTTTTCTATTACTTTTTTAGTATTAAGTATAAATATTATAAAGAAGGCCTCTTAAGTATATTAATCTTTAATAAGGATAACCTTTTCTTAATATTTAATCTTAGAGAATAATTATTCTAATTTATTTTTCTTATTAATTATATTAGAATAAGTCTTTAAGATATTATTAATAAATAAAATAAAGTCTCTAAATTATTCTAGAAGTTATTAATTATATTAGCTTAAATAGCTTACTTTTTTATACTCTTTCTAATTATAAGCTCTCTTTAAAGCTTCTTCTAAGCCTTTTACTTTATATACTTAGTTTATAATTTTATATATTCTATTTTTTAACTTAAAAAGGTCCTTAAGAGGTATTAATATAGCTTTCTCCTTATCTATATCTAGTACTAATATTCTAAATTAAACTTAAGATCTACTATTTTTACTTTAACTTTTATTAAGAGTAGTATAAATATTATTATCCCCCTCTAAAATATCTATAACCTCTTTAGTTTATTTATAAGATTTATTATTAGATATATTTAGTATATTAGTTTTTTCTCTTTACTTCTTAATTATAACTTAAGGTTCTAAAGTTTATTTAGAGGTTAAAAACCCTCTTAGAGCTTTCTTTTAAATCTCCTTATATATTATAATATCTTATAACTATATAACTAAAGTCTCTTATTTTTTTAGAGTATCTTCTACTATATTATTAACTTATTTTTATATATCTAGAAACTTAAGTATTAAGTTTAAAAATAACTTAAGTTTTAATTCCTATTTAATAATATAATATATAATTTTAATTAATAANAGTATTACTATATATTTATTCTCTTTTAAGTAGAACTTTAACTTATTAAACTATATATTATATATTATAATTACTCTCTTAAGTATAAGTATTTAGATCCTATATAAGTTATATATATTATTAATATACCTAACTAGGTATCTAATATATCCCTATAGATATAC
>NW_025544703.1:6843-14449 GCF_011800055.1 Colletotrichum gloeosporioides
AGTAGATATATATAATAACTATATATATATATCTAACCTTAGTATAACTAAAAGTCTCTCTTAATTATAGATATATAGAAAGAGGCTTACTAATAGAAGTATTAAATATACTATTCTTTTTTAATTTAATTTAGTAATTTCTAATTAGTTTTTTATTATAGGGATTAATTAAAAAGATAAATCCCTATAAGAGTTAATTCTAACTATATTTCTAGGGGAAGATTAGCTTCTTCTTATATCTTAATACCTCTTAGGATTACCTTCTAGCTAGTATATTTTAAACTACCTATTAGCTCCTTTATATCTACTAGAGGTATCTTAAATATAATTCTATTATTTTTTATTTAGTGTTAATAATATATACTACTATTAATAGTAATTATAGCTATCTTATTATCTTAGTAGATAATATAAATTACTAATCTATATTACTTTTTAACTTATTATTTAAAGTAGAAAAATATTATAAAGACTTCTTTAAATAAGTAGTATATTAAAAGGAACCTTTATAGCTTACTTAAATATTTATCTTTAATAATTAGGATATAAAAGGCTCTTAAGATTACTTTAAAAAGGTAATAGAAGATATCTTAAAAAATATAATAATATAAATAAATTACTTTATTTTCTAACTTTAAATATAAGATAACCTTTTTTATATAAGTTCTAATATATATTTTATATTATATCTATATTAAGTTATATATCTTTACCCCCTAAATATTCTTAACTATATATTTAAAAGCCTTAAGACCTAAGTAACTAGAATAGAGATATTATAAGTATATATTATCTAATTAATCTATATAGTAGTTATATATATCTTATCTATAAGAGGCTTTTACTAGCTAAGTTATAGTAATAATATATATAAAACTTATTAATATACTTTTAAGAAGGTATAAAGAAAGAGGTTTATATTTAAAGAAAACTAAATTATACTTTTAGATTAATATAATAATAATTATATTTTAAATAAGGTTTCCTATATATAAAATATAGTTAAGCTTATAAAACTAAATTTTCTATATATTAAGGTAACTTTTAGATATAATATTAATATAAAAACCTTTAATATAAATAACGTTCTTAAGTATAAGATTACTTAATACCTATCTATCTTAGCTCTTAAAGATCCTTTTAAGAATATAAGTTCCCTAGCTTAAAACTAAGATCTAAGTTATACTTATTTCTATAATATCTTTTAAACTAAACTCTATATAGGAGTTATCTAGTAATAGTAATTTATTATTAATTAAGTACGTTATACTATAGTTATTATAAACTATATTATATGAGAAGATATATAGTAGGGTAGATATATTAAGTAAGTATATCCCTAGTATAATCGCTTTAGGAAGGCTTTATAGATTAATTAATATAGCTATAATATTAAATAGGACTTCAATATTTAACCTCTAGTTAGATCTATTATTTTAATTACTTCTTCTACTATAGTTTCTATACTATTAGTCTCTTCTACTATATAAGCTACCTCTTCTATAATTAGTATTACTTATTTAGTTTAAGATCTATCCTTTATATATAATTATAGCTTTAATATTTATCTACTTACCTTAATTAAGCTTAAAAAGGATTTCCTAAGTTTTATTATTATCTATAGAGATCTAGTAGAACTTATAGGACCCTTTATAAGTATACTCTAGGTATCTATAAGCTTTAGAGGTCTAAAGATACTCTTCTCTATATAAGTAGCTATTAAGATATATATTAGAGGGGTTATTAGACCTCCCTCTTAAAGTAGTAAATAGTATATTTAATCTCTAAAACCTCTTAGTAAGTAAGTATTTATAGGCTAGAGCTAAGAAGATAATCTTATACTACTTTAGAGTATATATTAGAAACCTTAAACTAATATTTATAATAAACTATATAAACTTAATATAAGCTTAATCTAAAGTAAATTAGTATTTAATTACTTTAAGAAAGGTTTATAATATAAGTTCTCTTTAGATCTTTAGGATATTAAGTCTCTTTATTTCTATATAGTAGTAATACTACTCTATATATTAAGTAGAGAGGTTAATATTTAAATTAGCTTTCTTAAATAAATAAAGATAGTTCTTATAAACTATATTAATAACTATAAGTATAATAAGTATAAACTATTTCTTAATTTTATATATAAATACTTATAAAGTTACTTCTAACTAGGTTTTATTATTTAAGATAACTAATTTAGTATTAATTAAAATAAGGTTTAAAACTATTTTATTAACTTATATCTAAAGGTTAAAGTAATATATTAAGAGGGTTTACTAATCTAAAGAGGTTACTATATAATTCTTAATTACTATATTATATTTTATCTTAATATCCTTATAAATAGTAGTTTAAGGTATTTATAGAGATTTTAAGAGAGAGGATAATCCCCTTAACCTATTAGGAATAATACTTATTTCCTCTTTATTTCTCTAGGTTTTTATAATTAGATAGATATTCTCTAATATACTTTTAGTAACTTCTATTAGATATTTAGCTTCTTCTAGGTATTATTTTACCTACTTATTATATTCCTCTTAGTATTTTATATTTAAGAGGGTTTAATACTTAGTAATGAACTTAGAGATCTTTAGAGTTATAGTTATTTATAAAAGGTTAATATAATTATTTATATTTAGGTTAATATAGTCTTAAAGGCCTCTTAAGTATATATAAAACTTTAAATAGGTATACTATATAAGCTAGTTACTTCTTAATATAAGAATATCTCCTATAAGGGGAATTTTATTATTAATAGAGGATATAATAGATAAGGATAATAAAGGAATTAATAAAAAGGATAGGAATAGGTTTCCTATATATAACTTATAATAAAGGGGTAATTTAAGCTATTAATAGAGCTAAGCTTATAACTCTTATAAGTTATAGGCGTATAGGTTATTAGGAATAAAGGTATATTATAGGAGTAACTATTCAGAAGGATAGTTTATATTATAAGCTAATATCTACACGCGCAGCTTATATAATACTATATATTATATAATAGGTAGTGAGGCTATAGCTTAGATTGAGGGTATTATAACACCTCTTTAGTTAAAGAGTTATCTCTCTTATAGTAGCGTTTATAGTACTTTATTAGAAGGTTTACTTATTAATAGAAACGTATAAGGTTTCTATATTATTTTCTTTAACTAGTAGAGGGTATAAGTTAAAGTACCTATATAGTGTTTCTAGAATTATACCTATATATAAGGTGAACTTTACTATAGTCTTTTTATAGGGGGGCTACGTTATAACTATAAACTTAAACGTTATTCCTTAGTTTTATATTATTTTAAACTTTAATTACTTTAATACCTTATTATTTAATAAATATTATATACTTAATCTAAATAAAGAAGTTTTTAAGAATAATAAATACTAATTTATTTAGTTTAAGAAGAAATTATATTTATATTAATATAGAAGTAATTAAAATTTAAGAGATTTTATTTCTATTCTCTCTTATATCTTAAGTTCTATTTTTTATTTAATTTATAATCTCTNATTAATAATTCTTAGAGAGGGATAAAAAGAAATTAAGTTTTAAATAATTAATATAATAAAGGTTCTATTATAAGAGATAGATAGTAAAGTTTTAGTTATTTAAGAGATTTAAGAGACTTAATATATATTAAGAGAAGTATTTTTAATAATAAAAGGAGTAGAAATATAAAGAGACTTATAAGAACTTAATATTTCTAAAGTATAATACTAGAAGTTATAATTATAGAACTAGAATAAAGTTTTTTAATAATAAGTTTTAAATAAACTACTACTTTTTAAAATACTTTTTCTAAATAAGTTATATATATATAAATATTAAAAGAGAAAAAAGAGATTTATTTATTTTATAAAATATTTTAGTAGTAATAAAGGAATAAGTTAAAAATTTAATAAACTAGGTTTATAATTACTAAGAACTAATACTTAAGAGAAATTAAAGAGTCTATAAGAAAATATATATTACTTAGGAGGAAGTTACCTTCTAAAGTATCCTTAAATTATAAGTTTATAAAATTTATACTAGGTATATAACTTACTCTCTTAATAAGTCTTACTAAGGGAGCTATATAAAGTAAAGAGTATATTATAAGATATACTGCTATAGATTTTTATAAGTTAATATACTAATTATATTACAGTTCCTCTTCTTAATAATAAGTTTCTTATTAATATTTTAATCTAATAAGTTATTTAGAAAAAGTATTTTAAAAAGTAGTAGTTTATTTAAAACTTATTATTAAAAAACTTTATTCTAGTTCTATAATTATAACTTCTAGTATTATACTTTAGAAATATTAAGTTCTTATAAGTCTCTTTATATTTCTACTCCTTTTATTATTAAAAATACTTCTCTTAATATATATTAAGTCTCTTAAATCTCTTAAATAACTAAAACTTTACTATCTATCTCTTATAATAGAACCTTTATTATATTAATTATTTAAAACTTAATTTCTTTTTATCCCTCTCTAAGAATTATTAATTATTATAAATTATTTATTTTTTATATTCTATTTTGTTTAATATATTATCTCTAATTAGAATCTTTTTAGTATCTAAGAGAACTTTAAAAACTTTTAATAGATATTAAAATTACTCTTAAAGACTAAACTTCTATTATTAAAGATTTAAAGAACTTTTTTAATACTTATTAATTCTCTAATAAAGATTTTTCTTATACTACCTATAAACTTAATACTCTATATTCAGTTTATTAATATAAAGTTCTGATAAATATAGTATTTCTTAGTATCTAATAGCTAGTCCTTTTTAATTTTTAATATTATAAATTTTCTAAATCTTATAAAGTACTCTTTAGGGTTTTAAATAATTTAAAAGTTTTATATTAGATAAAAGAAACTTATTTATATTTATAATCCTTATATATATAATTTGACTAAATATATTGTATCTATAAAACTTAAAAGGAAATAAGAATATTTAAATTATATTTATAAGAGGTTATTTATAAATCTATTTATAGATATCTTATTTATTAATATATAAGTAACTTAGAAATTTCTTTTCTAACTATATATAAGATAGTATAAGGGTACTTCTCTCTCTATTCACTCTATACTAAAAGGTTTACAGCCTTAATACTTTATATTAATACTTAATACTAAGTAATATACTATAAAAAACCCCTTTATATAAAGGAAACTTAGGTTATATTATATAGTATATAATAAGGTAGAAAGTATAGGTACATAATATTATATTAGTAGTCTAATTAACCTATATAAATAAGTATTATAGTTTACTTTATACTTTATTTCATATATACTTTAAACCTAATAGTAGCACTTTAACCTATACTTAATCTTAATAAAGTAAGTAAATAAATCTTAGTATAAAACTATATTAAATAATTTAATCTATAAAACTAAAATTTATAAAATTAAAAGTTCTAAATATAATAACTTTCTCTATATTAATAAGAAGATTCTATTTAAATTTACTTAGAAGTACTTATTTAAGATAGTTAATAAGTATAAGATATTAGAGTTATATAGTTTTAAAGCTAATATAGAGATAGTTAAAGTTATTAATAATAATTCTAATATCTATAAATACTTTATAGACCTACTTAAGATAGCTAAAGTAGCTTAAGGGTTTAGTAAGTTAAAATAGGTAAATCTAATATTAAGAGTATAGCTAATAGTAGTAGGGCTCTTCTTATATTAAGACTATATAGTAGAGTAGAAGATATCATTTAGATATAAATATCTAAATAGTAGAGGAGACTTAAGAGATAGAGGAGACTAATAGAAATAGAGGTAGCTAGAGGAAGATAGTTAACGCTTATTATAATAGTTAAAGTTAGAGTGTGAGATAATAGGCTAAGAGCTTTAACTAGGAAAGGTCTAGAAGTTATAGTAGGGGTTAATTTAATATACTAACTATAGCTTACTTCCTCTAAGTTCTTAGGAAGCAGAGATTTCACTATTAAAGTTAAGGTATTACTTAGCTAAAGTTTTACTAAGCGCTCGCTAATACCCTTACTTAGTAATCCTCATAATAATATAAATATATAATATAAATATATAATATAAATATATAATATAAATATATAATATAAATATATAATATAAATATATAATATAAATATATATTAATTAGTAGATATTAGCAGTCTAATTAACCTATATAAGTAGATATTGCAGTTCACTCTATATATTTTTTTCCCTATACTTTAAACCTAATAGTAGTACTTTAACCTATACCTAATCTTAATAAAATAAATAAATAAATCTTTATATAACTAGTTATTAACTCTTAGATTAACTTATCTCTAGCTATATAGAAGAGGGTAAGTAGGTAAGTAATAAAGTAGTAAAACGTACTAATAAGAGCGTTATTTATAATACTATTATCTAATTATAAGAGCGTTATTTATAATATAACTAGAGCTTAGCGATAGCTTAAACCTATACTTAAGGGTATAAACTTAATAGTATAACTCTTTACTACTATAGCTAAAAAGGTTCTTATAGCTATAGTGTAAGAACTTAACTATTTAAATAAGGCCTTAAGCTTATTCCTTATATCCTCCTATATATATAGTAACTATAATATCTTTCTTATTTATTATAACTATATATAGGTTAGCTAAAGCTATATTTAATAACTTAATTTATAAAACTAAAGTTAATAAAATTAAGGGCTCTAAATATAGTAACTTTCTCTATATTAATAAGAAGATTCTATTTAAATTCACTCTAAATTACCTACTTAAGATAGCTAATAAGGATAATATACTAAAGTTATATAGTTTTAAAGTTAATATAAAGATAGTTAAGGCTATTAATAATAATCCTAATACCTATAAATACCTTATAGACTTCCTTAAGATAGCTAAAGTAGCCTAAGGGCTTAAATATTAGTAAGTTAGGAAGGGTGAATATATTAAGAGTATAGCTAATAGTAGTAGGGCTCCACATTAAGACTATATAGTAGGGCGGAAGATATTATAATAGCGTGATAGTATAGAGGCCTTAGGGCCCCTACGCCTAGTAGAGCTTATAGCGTAGACGTCTAAATAGTAGAGGAGAGTAGATAGAAGTAGCTAGAGGAAGATAGTTAACTTAGCTTATTATAATAGTTAAAGTTAGAGGAGCGTAGAGGCGAAGAAGATGTCTAAGTAGTTATATAACCTAAAGGTCCTTAGTAGAGGGCGAGGGGACCAGTTTAGCTTTTGCAGTTAATACTAGTTAAATTTCACGATATAAGGCTAGCGGCCTATATTAATTAGTAGATAGTAGAGTAGTAAATTAGATTAAAAAGAGTATTAGTTATAATATAGCTAAAGTTTAATTATAACTTTTACTTCTATTTAAAAATATTAACTTAATAGTATAAGTCTTTATAGATATAAGAGAGTAATTATTTATATACTTTTAAACTTTATCTATTATTATTACTAAAGCTTAAAATTTATTTCTCTTATACTCTACTATATAGAAACTTTATATAAAATCCTTTTTCTTTCTTATACCTATAAATAAAATAAGTTAAGCTATACTAAATATTATATATTTTAGAAGTTACTTATATAGAGTAAGGAAAAAACCTAACTTATATATTTAATACTACT
>NW_025544703.1:14624-106808 GCF_011800055.1 Colletotrichum gloeosporioides
ATATATAGCATAAATATATAGTATATATATATATATATATATACTAATAACTTTTAATAATATAATTTATTTAGTATTAGTTTTCAAAACTAAATAGATCTCTTTATCTTTTATTAATAACCTTAAAACTATTTCACTATAGTTTGAACATAAAAATTTATTTTTAATATTTATCCTCCTCTATTACTTATTAAAACTTTAATTTAACTGTTATAAAAAACTAAGTTAACTATCTACTATAGTTACTTCTATTTCCTTTAATCTCTTCTATTCTTTATTCTATTTTAAGCTTATATGTATTCTTTATTAAAGTTTTCTCTACTATTTAAATATCTATATAATAATAAAACTTATTTTCTACTATAATTTAGTTTTAATATCTTTATTAGTGTTAGATATATTATTAATGCTTTTACTATTTTAAAATGATAATACTTTTTTTTAGTTATTTTAGGTATAATAAAGAAATTTATAAAGTATTTATAAGCGCTAAGATTATAAGATATAGTTTTAAGTTTCTCTATATTAACTTAAAAGTAATATAACTTTAATATATTACTATTATTAGGTATAAAAGTAGGTATATCTATTAGAAAAAACCTTAAGATTTAAATAAATATATTAAAATAGAGATTTAAGTAAAACTAAAAGGAACTAATATTATAAAGTATATAGATCCTTCTTATAGTTATATTCTAAAGCTACTAAGTCTTAACTAAATACCCTCTCAAGGGGATCTAAAACTACTAAGTTCTAACTAAGTACCCCCTAAAGGAGAATTTAAGTAAAACTAAATATAACTAGCGCTATAAAAAAGATATAGGGCTAAAACTACTGATATTAGTATAATTAGTAGAACTATACCTAATAACTAAATAACTATCCTTATAACTATTAATTATATATTAATATAACTAAAAAGAATAAAGTAACTATAACTTTATCTAATAAGAATAAAAAGTATAATTATATAAATTACCTATTATAGTAATTCTTATAATTATCTAAAATAAATAAAAACTATATATTAGGTTAGTTACTATAAAAAGTATATATTAATAGAATAATAATTCCTAAAATTAATAATATAGTTATTATTAATTAAAGTTAATATTAAGTTAAGATTTAAAACTAAAATAATAGAATCTAATAATCTGTTAAGTTTATAGTTATAATATAGCCCCCCTGCAAAAAGACTACAGTAAAATTCACCCTATACGCAGGCATAATTCTAGAAACACTATATAGGCACTTTAACCTATACCCTCTACTAATTAAGGAAAATAGTATAGAAACCCTATATATTCCTGCTAGCAGGTAAACCCTCTGAATATTACTATATAAAGTTGAACGTGCGCCCTAGCTAAATAAACTAGTAGAACAGTAATAGTGCTAGCTACGCAGCGTGGGGCTAGTAGTGCTATATATAGTAGGGCTAATTATATTAAGGCTGAATAAGTTACTAAGGCTTTTATAGCTTAGTAACAGCTTTACTAAACCTTTTAGCGAGGTGAATACTACTATATAAGAGATAACTTCTTAACTAAAGAGGTTATTAGAAGAGGTTCTTATAGCTAGAAGTATAAAAACTCTGCTACACGTAAGGCTTTATACCTATCCCTCTTCCTCTTCTTCTTCTTTATCCTTAAACCTATATTAATAACTTATAACCTATAATAAGTCCTTTATAATATCTATACTATAAGAGATATATAAGAATACTAATCCCTTATAAAGCACGCCCTTCTATAAGTAAATAGCTAAAGGTATTACTATATAGGATAATATCTATACGCTAAATAAAGCCTTTAAATTTAGTAAGTACTTTTTCGCTAATTAGTAGTGTATTATTAGGGTAGTAATAGCTAGAGCCCTTATAAATACCCCTAAAGGGGACCCTCTCTACGCTATAATTAAGGTAATAAATAATAGCTTTAAACGCCTCTATATAGAGGCTATGTGTGTCTCTAGCTATCCTAAAGAGTGGCCCTTCTTTGCGTAAGCCTTCTATAATACTAAGGCAGAGGTAGCCTAGGCTTAGGCATAGGTATAGGCATAGTAGGGCTTGAATATTAGTGAGTGCGCTTTGCGCTGACTGATAGAGAGAGCGTTGCTGACGACGGCATAGCTGCAAAGGCGTTAGCTAGCCTGATTGAATAAGAAGACTGATAGCAGATAGCGAAGCAGTGATAGAGATAGTGTTAGTGGCGTAGGTGATACGCGAGAGAGAGGATAGGTTAATAGTTTAGTAGTCTATAGTAATTAAGTAATTAAGTAATTAAGTAATTATAAACCACATTATTATTAAAGTGAAGTTGAAGATCGTGAGGTTATTAACTGATATGTATATATAAGTGCGGCTATAGTTAGGAGAGTTATAATTATATAACTGAAGGCTATATGTATTATCAGGAGGTGCAGAGTTAGGAGGGTCTGTTACTCTAAGCAGGTAAAAATCACTATGAACGGCTAGAGGCTATCTAATAATCTGTAATAAATCTATAAACTATAACTATAATAATACTATAGATCTAGAATATCTAAATTAGATTAAATAAAGCTATAATAATTAACTTTATAGTAAGGTTTTTATAGTTAATTACCTATTATAATAATTACTTAATTAAGTAATTACCTAACTAAGTAAAGGTTTATAAGGAAAAAATATATTATATATATAATAGATTTTTCCACTTAGAATAGATTTTAAAGAAGTAAGTAACTTAATAGTTTTATCTATTTAACTACTACTACTTATTATTACTACCTTTTATTTATTATTAGTATTATTAGTATTCCTTTCTTTATATTAGTAATAACTATTTATACTAGCTATAAATAGTTATTTTTAGTTATTAGAAAGTTTATTATAATAATTAATAAAATAAATAGTTTCCCCTTTTTGCTATATTATATAATATTCCTACCCCTAATAATATTACTTTATTTATGTACGCTTTTATACTATATAGAATAATATTAATATACTAAATAAAGCTTTTAAATTCTCACTATTAAGCTTAAAATAGGTAATATTAATATAGAAAAAAAACATAATACTTACTGATATAGATTTAAGTAAACTACTATATAATATAGTATAAATCTATTTATATAATATTAGTATATAGTATAAATATAGTATATAACATAAATATAGTATATAGATAATATACTAGCAGTCTAGTTAACCTATATAAGTAGGTATTACAGTTCACTCTATCCTTTTTCTTTTATAATACTTTAAACCTAATATATATATAAAAGTAGTTTGAAGCTAGTTTAATATTAGTAAAATGAATAGTAAATAAATAAGTCTTAGTATAACTAGTAATTAATACTTAATTTAACTTATTCTCAGTTATATAGAAGAGGATAAATAACTAAAGAATAAAGTAATAAAATATATTAATAAGAGTATTATTTATAATATTATAAGAGCGTTATTTATAATATAACTAAGCATAATAGCTTAACTCTATACTTAACAGTATATACTTAACAGTATAACTCTTAATATAATTAAAAGAGTATTTATAACTATAATATAAAAACCTAATTACTACTTTAAATAAAGCCTTAAGTTAATTCTTTATATTATCCTATATATATAGTGATTTTAATATCGTTCTATATTATTATAACTATATATAAACTAAATGAAATTATTATAAATAACTTAATTTTTAAACTAAAGTTAGTTAAATTAAGGACTTTTAGTATAGCAACTTTCTCTATATTAATAAATTAACTTTATTTAAATTTATTTAGAAGTACTTACTTAAATAGTTAGTAGGTATAATATATTATAACTATATAGTTTTAAGATTAAGATAGATATAATTAAAGCTACTAATAATAATTATAGTATTTATAACTTCTTTATATATTTTCTTATAATAGCTAAAATAGCTTAAATACTTAAATATTAATAAGTTAGGAAGGGTAAATTTAATATTAAGAGTATAGCTATTAATAGTAAGGCTCTTTATTAAGCCTATATAGTGAGATAGAAGATATTAGAATAGTATAATAGTATAGAGGCTTTAAAGCCTTTATACTTAGTAGATCTTATAGTATAAATACCTAAATAGTATTAGAGAGAGATATTAAGTTTATAGTTATAACACAGCCCCCCTATAAAAAGACTATAGCAAAATTCACCCTATAAATAGGTATAATTCTAGAAATACTATATAGGTACTTTAACCTATACCCTCTACTAACTAAAGAAAATAATATAGAAACCCTATATATTCCTACTAATAAGTAAACCCTCTAAATATTATAAAGTTAAACCTACACTCTAGCTAAATAGATTAGTAAAATAGTAATAGTACTAGCTATATAGTATAAGGCTAGTAGTGCTATTTATAGTAAGGCTAATTATATTAGGACTAAATAGGTTATTAAAGCTTTTATAACTTAGTAATAACTTTACTAAACTTTCTAGTAAGGTGAATACTACTATATAAGAGATAACTCCTTAACTAGAGAGGTTATCTTAAGAGGTCCTTATAGCTAGAAGTATAAAACTTTATTACTATATATAAAATCTTATACCTTTCTCTCTTCTTAACTTATAGAAAACCTTTATAATATTAATACCTAAGTTTATATATAAATACTTTAAGTTTAGTATATCTATTAATATAAATAATATATAAAAACTTATTATAAAGTTTAATATTAATAAGATTAATAAAAACCTCTTTTTCTTTATATAACTTAATATATATAAAGACTATATAATTAGAATAATATTTAAGAGAGCTCTTATTAATATTTTTATAAAGGACCTTAAGATATATACTTTAATTAATAATAAGTATATAAACTTAGTAGTAGAGGTAAATAGAGTCCTTATATACTTTATAGAGTAGCCCTTTTTTAAATAAGCTTTTTATAATACTAAAGTAGAGGTAGCTCTCTAGGGGAATATTAGTAAGTATACTTTATACTAAATAGAGAGAGTAATATTAATAATAATATAGCTATAAAAGTATTAGCTAACTTAATTTAATAAAAAGATAATAATAGTAATAAATAATTGATAGTAAAATAGTAATAGAGATAGTATTAACTATATAAGTAATATATAAGAGAAAGAATAGGTTAATAGTTTAGTAATTAGTAATTAAGTAATTATAAACTATATTATTATTAAAGTGAAGTTAAAGATTATAAGGTTATCTCATATAATATATATATATATATATATATTAGTATAGCTATAGTTAGGAGAGATATAATTATATAACTAAAAGCTATATATATTATTAGGAGGCGTAGAGTTAAGAGGTTATAAATTCTTTATATTATTTTATTTTAAATAAAGACTATAATAATTTTATATTTATAAGTAAAGTCTATTAATAAAACTAAAATAATATAATATAGATAATAAAAGCTTTATTATTTCTTATTCTATTATTTATTTAAGTTATATATTAATAGTTATTTAAAGTATAAGTTTTATTATAACGGCAGGCTTCACAAGTGATAGCTATCACATAATAGTGCTAACCTAGATTAATTGATATTAAGTTATAGAAGGAAAAAGTCAGAAGTAGGGGCGCGGGCGCGCGAGGGCTCTATAGGCGCGCCCAGCGCGCTCACCACAGGTCACGTGCCTAGGCATGTGACGCGCTCTGAGGCTGGCATAGCGCTAGCGCCGTGACATTATTTTTATTTTATAAAGCATTTATTATTTATTATACCTTATCTTTAAATTAATATAGAAAATAAACTTAAGGTTTATTTAAAGCTATAATTAAGTTCTCTATTATAGCTATAATAATTACTTTAATTATATAATAAGTTATATTACTAAGGTTTTACCTTTAAGTATAAGTTTAAGCTATTATTTAGTAGTAGTTATACTATAAATAATAATTTTATAATAATATAAGTAATACCTCTTTATATCCTACTAAGTATATATATTAGTAAGCCCTACTATTATTCTATCTCTAGAGGCTGAGAATTCATAGTTAGTCAACCTGTACCTTCCTAGTACTAGTAACAGTAGCTGTGAAGCCCTCCTCACCCCTGAGATGCGCTTTGCTACAGGCCCCAGCGTCAAAAGCTAGCTAGCGCTCTATAGCAGCCGTGTCGTTCGCCATGCTCCAGTGGCATTGGAAGATGGGCCGTCATCGAAGCTGCTGGCCGTTGTGGCCTGCCAGGAGCGCGAGGGATAAAGGGAGGTTGCCGCCAGTAAGCTCTGCTTTGCATAAAATACGCAAACCTATAGCAGCACGACGGCTAGGGACACCCCTAAGCTATCACAGGGGAGCGACAGCAGCCTGCCCTTGATTTGCGACGTGGGCGATGGCCTCCTTCTCCAGCTCCTCACTGTAAGGGGGCAAACGAATGTCGTTGGAAGGGAAGGGTGCAGTCTGGGAGTTTCTGCACAGCTCGTCCGCCGTCCGGGTACCTGTTTGAATAAATGACCACCTGGGTTACGTGAGATGGTCATTGTCCTCAGTGATGCCTCCTTTGCATCCTAGAGCTATTATTTTGGGGCGGCGGTGATGCGTTACGTGACTTAGGGGTGAACTTGAACATGGATGATCTCGACGGACTCCTTCTACTGGATCACGGTCTATTTTCTGACAGAACGTTACTTAATTCCGACCTTAACTAAGCAACACCCATCGACATACATTCTCCTGGTGTCCGCCGTCATTGTCATCTATTCCACGACCATCAGCGCAGCGACTTCAACTCAATGTTTGGTCTCGTAGCTTGAGACGGCCTAACAACCGAATTGAGTGAGCCACTTATGTTTTGCCTGAACGTTCACAACCTTTCAGCCCTCGGTAACCTCCCTTCAATTCCACCGAAGCCGCTGATGGATCATTGGAGATTCGATCAAACATTCGCGGCGTCAAGGCGGTCTCTGTTCACACCTTGGTCTAGACCTCGGTATGAAGAACGAGAACGGTAACGACGATGACGCTCGAGGCTCCCACTGGGCCCAATTTCACGATCCCAGTGTGTCATAACCAGCTTCGCGGGAGGTCCGACATGGCTGTTCGGCCGGAGTAGACTCCGAGGAGGGACGAGGGGAAGGGCTTGTCCGGGTTGTTGGGAGAGGGGAAGTCCCTTGGCAATGAGGATATGAGCGGACCAGACCAAACCATGCTATGTTACTTGAGCCTTGCGCACGCTTCGTACGCTGTAGGCGTGCTCTTCTTGGTGGTCATGGAGTAGATCTGGAAGGGCAGCGCCTTGTGGGTGCCTAGAAGAACGTCTGTAGCTCGTGCAAATATGGCTACGCTGATGGGCTTGGCTTCTCGTTAAGGTAGAAGTCGTCTCTGAGAAATCGAGAGAGAAGCATCGCCGCAGCCGGGAGAAAAGGCGACATATCTGCAGGGCAAGCCATCGGCAGGCCAGCTAAGAACAACGGAAGCATCGGAAGCATTGCTGCTAGTGTGTCCAAGGCCTATGGAGTCAACCCGAAGGAGTTTAGCTGCCCGTTGTCATGAAGGTAATGCTCAAAGATCGGACCGAATCGTCGAGGCCGCGGGGATGTATTGTCAGACGCACGACGGAGAACCCCTGGCATGGCGGGAGCCCGTCGTAGGCGTTGACGTCACTAGCATCTGGACGAAATGAAAGAGAAGACGATCTGCCTCACGTTATTATCAATATGTACGGCAAAGGGGCCTTTCTGGCTCGGCATTGGCTGTAGGGCAAGGCGACAGCTCGTCACCGACATGAAAAGACCGAAAATTCGGGAAAACCGTCCAGACTGATCCAAGACGATGCGAATTATGGCTTGGTGAAACGTAACGGACGAAAGGGGGCATAAGGGTGTATGTTGGCTCAATCAGGATCAACGCGAAGGGCACTGCCTGCTCGCGGGCCGCTGGGATGTTCAGCACCGTGACAGTGAGAGATTGAAGCACACGGAAGGGTACCGGCACCCCACCAAAGTCATGACTTCGGGATTGAAAAGAGCAGAGAGGGGAGGAACAAAAATCGGGGAAGGGGAAAAATAGAAAACATAGGGAAAGACTAAGTTGTGATCTTTTCTTGTCTTCGGGCTACCTGTCTCTCTTGAATGAGAGGTGCCGTCGCCTGGCCTGAAGACGCCGTACTTAACGGCAAAGTCTCTCTAATCCAGCTAAATGTCGCTCCTGGCTAGCGGTGTCCGGGGGTCGAAAGTCGTGGGTTGATGATCAATACACCAGAGAGCATCGCGACAGCTTGCCGGGCAGGCTGCAGAAGGGTGATGACAACGGAAGGTACATGGAGGTCTGCTATTGAACGTGACGATCGTGGCCAGGTCTAGCAAGGTCAAAGTCTCTGGGAGAGGACGGCCAGGTGCGGAGGTTGTTGGCGTTGAGCCGTGGCTGGCCCTGGCGAAAATGGCGACGCGGGGGTGGGGGTGAGTACTTCCCAGCGGAGATTGGAAGCGAAACGAAAGAGCCAAGTCGGTGCTCTGAGGGCAGGCGCAGGCTCATCGAGCGGTCGGGGCCACGGTACGTACTCATTACATAATCGGCTCATGCTCATAGTCTGCACCTGGAAGCCACAGCCGAAGAGGTACCGCTTAGTACCTATGTATCGACGGGCATGTACCGATCTCAGTCAGAGGGGCAGCCCCACTGTCGCGGACAGTGTGAGGCGACGATTAACTGCTGCGCCGTGCTCGAGAGGCACCAAGCAATGCAAACAATACCTTTTTCGGATGAAGTAGATGGCCAAGCTGACTGGGCCTGACTGAGTGCTCCTGGGTCCTCTAGGAGCTAGGGCGCGCCTGCCACTGTTTGTGCATACGCATTGAACAAGCACTGCACGTAGATTGCACACTGTACGTAGTTTGCACATTGCACGAAGACCGCATCATACACCGCGCGACTGCACGCGTGGTCGCAAGCCCCACACCAGCGCGTCGCGCCAAAGACGCGTCGGTTTTCTCAAACACTGACGATGTGCAGTTTTCTACCCTTGCACCCAGCTATGGGAAGGACAGCCACCTTCATGCCAAGTTTCGGGCTCAGATTTGCCCGACCACAACGTTGACTATTTCAAATACCCTCCCACGGCGGCCGCAAGGGCCCGTGCTGTCCGCGCATAGCTACCCAGACCGGGCCCAAACCACACCCTGCGTGCCAGCTGCTGGGAAAGGAAATCAAGCATGGTGACAGAAGACGATACAAGGCTCTCAACATGTGTCGTCAGCGTGAGACCTGCAATGACTGCAATTGACAGTTGAGGCCGCCAAAACGGATTGTCGACTGCGATGAGCTGGTGAATGACCTAGACAACCTGGTTGACGACTTCGATCACCGGCTGGCTCTTTCTGGTCCGGGATGGGTGGGCAGCAGGGTGAACGGGCACACTCAGCAGGGTAGGTGGGGCCCTTGCAGGCTATGGTCCAGTGTCCAGGCCATCAGGGTCCTTGGTCTGAAGTAGGTCTCCCGTTCGGGTGGCGGGGATGGAAGGAAAGAAGTTACACCCTTGCTTTGTGGAAGGAAGGCACCTGCCTGCTTGAAAATTGAGGATAATGCTAGCAGTACGCAGCGTGCTCTGCATGGCACCCACTTTCCATTTATCAATCTATCCGTTCGTTTCTTCAGTCCCATCATCAACACCACCAAGGTCACGCTCGCACCCGACCCATCGCAATCATACGCAGTGCCAAAACCCTCCTCATAGCCCCAAGGGCTTGGTGATTGATGCCTGCATCTCGGCAATCTCTTCCGCCAGTTCGTCCCCTACTCGCAACACCATTCCGCCTTGCCGGCCGCCCCGACTCCAACCCCTCAGCGCACGTTCGTCAACCCTTATCTCTGAGGTAGGCAGTCCAAGGCACTGGCGCCGTTGTCCCAAGCTGACTTTTCTTGAACTGCAGGCTCACCAATTCTTCCCTTCTTAGATCACCGCGTCGCAAACAGATGACTTGTATCCAGGCGACTTCCTCGGGCCGGGACCCCATCTTGCAGGGCACCGCTTGGTGGCTTGCCAATCAACAGCCAATGTCTCCGCGTCCGCTTCCAAAGACACAGTCCTCTTCGCCGACGATAGAGACCTCGCTCGCAAGAGCGGGCCGAGTTCGAGCCCGAATGTCGCCTCGATACCTTGCTCACGCCCAATTTCTCGCACGCGTCAGTATTGTCGCTTCCTTCTCCCCGCCGCCCTCCTTTCCCGTCTTCAGTCCCTCCAGGCCTCTCAGTCTCTCGACGCCAATTCTTTGCTTGCAGTCCAACATGCTCTATCGTCGCTTTGGACATCATCCGTCGCCCCGCCAATGTGCTCAATCTGCCTGACTGCCACCAGCATGATGCCTTGCAGCGTCAATCCCGCCCTCGCCCATTCGTGCAAGAGGTCCCAATCTGACCCGCCGACGACAATGTCTTCCCAAGTTGCAATTTGTCATCCAACTCCCTACTGTTCGGTCGCCGAGCCCGGCCTGCTCATTCACGACTGCTGTACCCCCCGACGTGACTCATGTCGCCGCGGACGACGTCAAGAAGGCTCGCCACATCGTCATTCCTCCAACCTCCAGGCCGGACATGCATAGTCAGGCATGCTGCACCCAAGCGGCGTCTCCACTACAGGAGCCAGGGTAGCTATGTACATGATCAATGCTGATAGCAACATCGCCAGATCTATACATCTGGCACATGTTTCCCGAATTCAGAACGGGGCAGGAAAGGACTAAACCCAAACTTGCCAGCAGCGCGCCACTACCTGTCGGTCCACCTAGACTTTACCATACCAGAACCATGCGTCTGCCACGGATGCGGCAAACTTCAAGTCTCAGCTAACTAAGGCCAACCGAGGAAGCGTAGCTCAGTCGAGTTCCCAAACGAACTCGAGCCGCCAACACTTGCCATCGCGATGTGTACTTCGACAATGCAAGTCTGGGACCCGTCTTTGACGACGTTTTCCTAGCCAGCCCCAGTCTGATTGCATTCCCTTGAATCAGTTTCAATCTGGAGGTTTCATTATCAGTCCCGAGAAGCGGCCGCATCAGCTCACCCCCCGCGTCTATCAACGTGGAACAATTCGCGTGCTGTATCGTATGGCTTGCTGCGATGTCAGGCAGATAGAGCTGTCCCAGAAACAGCCAACGGACTTGTGACAAAACCCCCCTCCCCCCACCCGCTCGTCCGGTAAAGACAAACAACCAATGAGAGCAGACAAGAAATGGCCAAATTGACGGCGGGCAACTGCAAGAGAGAGCTCAAGCCAGACTTACGGTTTTCAAGCAGATTCTCGCATGGTTCAGCGGGAGCTGGGCCGGAAGCGGAACCAACATCAGACATGACGTGGCCTGAATCACTGAGACCTCCGCGTGAGGATGACCATCGTACGCATTTTCGCTGGCCGAGTCCTGGAACTTTATGCTTCCCATGAGCATCGCCAGGGTACGTGTCGATGTTCCTGATGCCACAACGTCTCGCCACATCTAGCGAAAAGCTGCTCAGGAGAAAAAAAATTTCCTGTGTGCTGATGAGCCTGCATGCCCTTTCACCTACAACTCGCGCGGCCAAGCTCGTCGCATGTCTCCAAGACACTTTCCAGTTTTGTGCCCATGTGCTGGCAGCAAATGTTCCTTGATCATCCTACTCGAACAGGCTTGTAAACCTGTCCAACTGAAGCAGCCTGTAGCCCGCTGATTTGACGGCCGTGTGGCACAGGTCTACAGCCTGTCTCCGGGAAGAGATCACCATACACCCCCCTTGGCTGTTTCAATGACGCATAAATTGCCCTACTTTCTCCACGGCTCATCGTTGGCTTTGTGTTCAGCGCGAAAAGGAAAGGCAGGCATGTAGATCAAGGCTTGTGCACTCTCTCTAAAGCCTGCAGGAAGAGAGAGATTTAGAGAACCGAACCTGCAACCGGGGCGTGGTTAGATGGGGGCTTCATATTCATCACGCGTCGAGGCAAAAGAAGGACGAGGAGGCACAAGTCCCACCATGACCGAAGGGGAGTTAGCGCTGGAAAACATGGAACGGACCATTTGCATGGTTGTCTAATGCCGCAGGAACTTCATGGGTAAAACAGCATCAACATTCACGAACATTATGCTTGTCGCTGGCTTGTCCGTGTAGTTATTTGCTTGTTTGATCCTGCTTCGCATCTGCTGCTTTACTTCTCCCCAGCCCCATTCAACTAATGCCACCCTTCAATACGACGCTGGGAGATCTGCTCGCAACAATCCGAATGCTGCTTTAGGAGTTGTGGTCGTGGATTGTTGTGCCGCCATGGGTTGGTCTACCGAAGAACCCAATGGGACATTTTCTGGATGGGGGGAAGGGCTACGGGGTCACAGATTTGATGGAAGAGATGGGCGAGGAGCAAGCTCTTGCGGTTGGCGAGTTCTTGAATCAGCAAGGTGCAGGATGGTGCCGAAAGTTCCAACACTGCGCTCAAGCCGAGCCACCAAGTTCATTCATACCATGCACCATATCATATGCACGTGCTGAGCTTCGCATGATTGGGTTGGCCAAGGGCTTTGCGTCCTAACTCACATATACTTGAGTGTCTCCTGATGGGGCCGCGTACATTGTGTGGCTAGTATTTGACATCGTGATAACCTCGGATTTGGGGGAACTCCTGAAAGGCCATATGTTCATCAACTCCAGGCTTGGTAAGATAGTTCCAATCTACAGGGAGACAATGCGTGCGTCCCCTCAAAGTACACCCACTCTCGGGTTCTGTCTTTCTAAGATCATCTCATGGTGCGAAAGCCAGCCAGGAAAAGACCACGATTAGCCGGCGCTCATAATTTAAGTCTTCATTGCTAGCTGATCTTATGGCCGCTGACTTGTCTCGTTCAGCGACGAAAGTGATACTTTGTGTAATGCGTCTTGTATGACTTTAAGAGGTTTTTGAGCTGACGTTGCCGTAGAGGACTGGAAGCACAAGGCTAGCAGGGAAACCCTGTGGTCACGGCTCCATTGTCCAGGTGCACCTGCCTGCGAATAGGTAAGGAATGGCAGCGACCCCACCTGCTCACCAAGGTCAGGTAGTTGCCACTGTGATTGGCAGCGACCCCGCTTGCCTGCCACCTCGCTAATGGCAGCGACCCTACCTTGTGCTGCCTGCCAATGACAGTGACCCCACTATAGCAGTGACACTCTGCTCAGACTGGCGGCGACAATATCTCGAACTCGATGATCCGTAGATTCGACTTGCGCACGTCTCAGTGCCTACCTCGCTGCTCTTGGGCAACACTCAGCGAGTGCACTAATTATGGTCTCCTCCCACTCTCGGCTTCTTTACTTCACGGGCTTGAGGGTGGCTAGCCTGTCAAGTTGGGTCAGCGCATGCTGTCACCCAGAGGCAAGACGAGCAAAGTTTTGCACGTTATCGAGGTTGCACTCTGATGCACCACCCTGCGTGCTACGGCGCGTCCTCTGTTACACCGAGGACCTTAAGGCGCACGGTGCCCCACGGATTGATTGGTCTTTCTCTTAGATTCGTGCGGGCATTTTCCGGCTCCGCAGGGAGTTTGGTCACAACGCGAGCGATCCCGTCGTATCCACCTGGGCGGGGTGGGTAAGGTGAGTCCCGCACATGGTTGCGTAACAGGGGGACCCTGCATGCTTCTTTTTGCATCTGCGCTCTGGGCTGAACTCTGTTTCCCATCTTTCGACGACCGATCGATAAGACAAAGGGGCGATTCAGTGTTCTCGGACTCGGGAATCAAGGGTGTCTGAGACCCCAACTCACACCGTAGGTTCGGTCGGAATTCATGTGGTGGTGAACGACACCTTGGTGGGGGACGTGGGTGCCCGACGTACTGGAGGACCTCCCTTGATGGATCGCTTCACGTCCCTATGCAGAAACCGTTTCTTTCACGCCTGCCTTCCCATTCCCGCAACTAACCGATTTCACACAGCTCCGGGAAAACTCAGCGTTCCGCCAACCTCGCTAGTTACGATCGCCGTCCGTCAAACAAGCCCTTGCACTCCGACGACGGCGAGACAGTCGCTGTGATTTTGCCACGAACGAAGCAGAGAATTTGGAGATACAAGGAAAGTTCAAATCGGACACGACCCATCCGAGGCTTCCCTGCCTGCTGGTATTCTCGCCCGCATCGCCTTCCCTACTACTTCGAGACTTCTCGTTACTGCTTCTCTCGTCTCGACCTCTCACTAACCCGTTCTCAGAGACCGACTACACGCTGCGTATGCCGGGGAGGATGCGTCGCTTGATTCCTTCTTGCGACCGCCTGATTTCAGCACCTCTCCGCAGTATCTGCGGCAGTACGGATGTGGTTTCTTGGAGTCGCTCCGAGACCGGGAACGCCACCGCCGACTGCCGACCACCCAACTGGTCCATTCCCATAGATGAGTTTGTCAGTACCAGCGACTCGGACATGTATGATGGCTTAGTGGCGACCGCCTCGCTCCCGTTGGGATCACAGATAACGAGGATATGGACGATGATGCAACATGCCTGTGTGTGCGCGCGTCGGCGGTGCGTGGATCGTAGTGAGACTGCGCTGGGTATTAGGGTATATATCGGACAGCCATCTCTGATGCTTTTTAGACCATGACTCAGAAGATGGCTGAGCTCCTGCATGCATTCTTCGACCTGACTTCAGAGATTGGGCTGGGTGGCCTTTGATGGTCCCACGGCATGCTGGAGTTGTACGGACTGCAACAAATCACCAACATGCAGCACATTGAGATGACGTCGGGCAGTAGTGCTGCCATTCCAATGCACATGACGGTCGAATGCCATTTGGGATGTTGCTCATGCAATTCCAACCGTCTTTCCCGATACGTGGACCCACGTGTGACCGCCTCAGCGGAGAGTCCCTGGCCAACTCCACCATCATCGTCCATCAACCTTGAACATCTTGCACGGTCTTTTGAGGGGTACTGGCATTTACAGCAAGATTGGACAGCGCTGGACTCAGGCAGACAGGGGAAGAGGCCAAAACTCGGACTTTTTGTCCTTTGCCAAGTTGTCCAGTATAAAAAGGGTTACACCAACCCCAAGCAATAGTGTACTGGAGCCATGTGCGGCTTGGAGACACGGGATTGCCGTGATTCCGCGCTGCGGCCTTGAGCATTCCAAAACCACGATTGGGAGATCCTCCGAGCTCCCTTTCAAATACAGAGTTTCAAAATCGAGAGGCGAACAAAAAGCTGCTGTCCTGTGCCCGAACATGTCACATCTCCTGGTTTCCCTCCCGCAATCTAAAACCTGATGTTGCCCCGATAATGTCCAGATTGATATCCTCAAGAAAACCGACAGGCGCACAGCGAAGCCCATCAAAATCAAGTCTCACATCGTCTCCTCGGCCGCATTGCCAATCTCCCGATCACGCCGTGAAAACAGACAAAACAGCATCATCAGAACTCTACAACGTCATCTTCAACTGAGAGCACGTTTTTTTTTGAACTAGCTCGACATGCCTGCAACTCACCATGCCTGTGCTTTCTTTTCTCATAAGTTCATTAACGAGACAATACCTTGCTAGACTGACCCTGTCGCAGCCAAATAAGTGACCAGCTTTTTGACGGAGAGGGTTAGGGACAGTTTAAGGAAGTATTTAGCCGTCTTAAGAACAACTAGTAAAAGCACGCTAACCCATCAACCCTAGACAAGCTCACCAAGCCTTTTGTCGCTATTCCCTATGCTCATATACCAATCAAGTCCAGCAAGTAACTACCTAACCCCCAGAAGCACAATCATGCATTATTCAAGACCTTAAGCTTGTGCCATTTGTTCAGAGTAGACACCTATCGTCGTAGACACCTATCGTCCAGCAAGTCACTGAGGGGACATGCGTATCTGTCGCCACAGCGTGGGAGCGGCACACTTCCTCTCTTCCAGCACTTTTGTTTCATTCTGTCCCACTGACCTGAATCTCTTGACTGCGTCTCCGCGTCTCTTCCTTCTGCTGAAGCATTTTTGCAGCATTGCGGTATGTGCCTTGCAGAGATGTATCGAGCTGTCTACGCCATGTTATTCTTCAGCAGGCTTCCCGATGAGTGTTGCCATGGACCCTTTAATTCGCGCCGGAAAAGGTGGCTTGAGTGATCACCAGCATGGTTTCCTGATGGAGCGGGCTTGACCACCTCGCTTCCCCGAAAGCCTCTGAAATGTCGCCCCCTGGCGCACGTGGACTTCATAAAGTTTAACATATGGATACTTCTCCGGGGATGTATCGCGTCTGACGGGATCTTCGTCAGCGGAAAACAGCTGTGCCTCCAATACAACCTTATCCACGTATCCAGGAAGCATTGTGAGCTCCAACGGATGATCATGTTCAGTAAGCACTGCTCGGTCACTCGATCTAGGCACTGGGAGACCATATTCTCTTCTGTTCACTCACTCCGCTGCGAGTAATATTTGATCACCAACCTGTCTTCCCTTGTCTGCATCATCGAGCATCTCTCTCATGGTGAGATGAGTTGCCTCTATTGCCGAGTCGCGTGCCTGATAGCCATTCATCCACTACGTAAAGCGACAGCAATGCGTCTGTACTGAGGAGCATGCTCGGGAGCATGCTTGGGCCTCAGCACGCTCGGGAGCATGTGCGCGCTTCCAGGGCCGTGATGATGATCCTGACAGCTCTCGCCGCCGCGACCGCGAGCACACCTGTGGCCAACTCGACGCCAAGCCGACCATAAAAGGACCAGGATGGATAGTGATAAGGTCTTGCTCTGATGACGGCAAGGGACTGGAATTTGGATGGGATTCAGGTGTTTGCTGGAGTGCTCGCTCGGGTGGAGGAGTGGTCTCCGAGGGACTCGAAGGAGTTGGAAGCCAGCGATGTCAGGTAACCGCTGGAGATCGACTCAGTTGGAAGTGGTCAAAAGAGCCGTGGCACAGCTTCTTGAAACATTGCAGTTGGAATACCGACGAACGCTGAAACCGGTGATTTGAAACCCAAAAAAGCGCCGAGTTGGGTGCAAGCATCACGTTTCCATGGCTGGAAATAGAGAGCTGACTGTGCGTCGTGGGCTCTTGGGGGGAATGCCTCAAGGCCTCTCGCACGAGAATCTCTCATTCAATGCTGAGGTGCAAAAGTTCGATGTGATTGGTCTTATCGTTGCCCTACCTGGCCTTTCCTGGTCAAATATGAACTCCTGCGTTATGGGCGATGTAGGTCATATGCTGATGATGACTCGTCCCACTGTATCCAAGGACAAAGTAGACCGGCTCTCACTCCATGATAGCTTCATGACGAAGAATTTGCGGTTAGCTGGGATGAAAGGCCATGCCTTTGGGCTTGTGCTATGTCACCCTTCGAAAGGATCCAAGATGTTGATTTCGGGAGACGACTTGATGCAGCTTGACCGCACTGCGAGTATTGTCGTTGGCACAAGATGCAGTGCCGTCAGAGGCAACGGGGGACGATTCCGTTCTGTTATGCCTGGACAAGGTGATCTTTGGCATGAAGTGTGAATGGAGACGGAAACAACGTCTGAAGTGCGAGGAAGACTCGGTTTAAAAATGATTCGCATGCGGGCTTTGAGCAAGACTCGTCAGGGATGACAGTTTGACATAAGAGATAATGACAATGAAGGAAATCCCACAAGGATGAGGAAGAGAGCTCATAAACCTGAACTGTTGGGTTTTTTGAAAAGTGCATAGCTGGGGGCTTGAGTTGGCCTCTATAGGTGGGACAAAATGCGAGGCGAGACATGCGGCTTTGCGCCTCGCACAAATCGTTTCTTGAATGGCCTTCGCGCCGTGGGGAATATAGTATTGCATCCTCATCGACATCCACAGATGATATGCAGCGGACGGATGTATCGGCACGAGCCATGCATGAAATATGATGCCATACACTCGCATGGTCGAGAATGTGCCCGATTGCTGTCGTTCGGAACGCTAGGACTAAGCGAAGCAGAGTGTGGTAGGAATCACTCCGGTCAGGGTCGTTGATCAGCGTTGCTGAGAGGCACGGTTGGGTACCTGGCCTTATCCTTTATGCGCTCATCATGCTGGCTGAGAATCCAGAACTGCGTGGCCAAGATCTTGGCCTTCAGCTCGGTTATGAACCCTGACGAGAAGTTGATGGGATTGGCACGTGGGGGAGCTAGGTGACGGTATGTCATGGAACGTAGATCGGCCGCTGGGTAAAGCTCGGCAGGGAGAGCGGCCACTGGATGGCGTGCTGAGCAGAGCACCTCAAGCTCGCATATTTGAGATGTCGAAGGGTGAGGCGGAGACATCAGGATGTGGTTGCGGGAAGGTCTTCATCTGGAATGCCGGAGTTCGACATTAGAGTGTAGCTTGGATCACCCAAATTGTCAACAACCAAGGATCACTCAGACAGCAGCGAAAATGTGTTCGCTAACAAGAATGAAATCGAAACAACAATCTAGACTTGTACGTTGATTGAGGTTTGACTAGGCGCACATTCGTTCCTCGTAAGCAAGACTTTCACGGCTTCGCCTCTCCCGACGAAGGCTTCCAAACACCAGAACGACGGACGACGAAGTCCGAGTCCAATCGAAAGTCTCATCCGTACCCGTCTAAGAACCACAACTCTTCCAGCATACTCGCCAGGCTGCGGCTCAAAAGGGAGACGCCGACTTTGGCGGTCTTAAGCAATCAGCTTCCCATGTTCCGCATCATCTGGCAAGCTTCTTATTATATGGAGCTTTTGGCCATTGCTGGCCTTCCGGGCAGGTCCTCTGACCTGCGTCACCGAAAACCTCTCGACCAGAAGCCTCTCCAGCATTATAGTGCGCTCAATGCCAGTATGAGAAAGAGCGTCGTGAGAAGAAGTCTTTGGGTGGTATCTCATCACGCTATCCCTCCTTGCGAAAGCGGGCGATAGTAAACATCGGCAAGCACGGCGGTGACGGCAAGGTCAAAGATGCATCCAAAGTCCTGCTTGACTCGGCCATATCATCATTCCTGCCGAGTTATCTAAAGCCCCCGGTTTCCAAGATTTTGCTCACTTGAGGGCGGTTTTGACTGACATCAGTGACGATGCTTCAAGTATAGATGGTGGCGACGGCACCGAAGGCGGCAACACCAGGTAGCGGAAGCAGAGGAACCGCGGGGCACAAAGCAGGGCGATTGAGTCTCTCCGTGGCATCTGTTGCATACTCTTAGATGCAATGGTACCCTCATCTTTGCCTGACCTGAGTGGCCAGAGAGAAGTGGCTGCTCGCGACAGACTTGTTTCCCAACAACTCGAGTTTCCGGGTGAAATTTCGCAAGGAGGCGTCAACGCGGCGAGGCGACACACGGAGGATTAAAAAGATGGATTGAGGCTTAAGAGGACTCTTGGCATCGGCAGTGTCAAGTAGCAAGGGCCGCAAGGAGCTTTGGCCGGCATGGGCAAGAGTGATTGACACGAGAGAGATAGAGAAAGAGAGGCTGGTGTGGAGGCTGGAAATCAATCATCTGGCGCTTCAGCTGTGGCTTTCGGGCACTGTGATCCAACTATGGTGATGCCTACTCCCCCAGCATAGCCAGGCGATACGATCAAATTTGGTAAAGCCAACGGGGTCGTTGAATGATAGCGCAGATTGGAAAAGCCCGATTGACGCGTGCAGATTTGAGCATGGACCGTTTGCGAAATGATTCCAGCCTGGTGGCAAGCTTGGATGGCGACGTCAGCTAACGCGCGCTTGGCCGGCCGTCTTGGTGGGTAAATGTCCGTTGGAACGACAAAGACGAAGGAGTTCTCATGCAAGGCATCATGAGGCTCCTTGTCGAGCCATGGCGGTGTTAAGTACGAAGCAACAACAGCATGACTTTGCCGCCGAGCTAAGGGTACACTGCGTAACCACAGACGCGGGCTGAGAAACAGAGATAGAACGTCACGAAGCGAAGGGAACCGAGATGCATCAGCCGTGTATCAAGGGTAGCTGGTAACACCTGGGGACGAAAGAAAGAGGTCTGTAGGCAAAGTTGACCCCCGGGCGATGTGATGTTAGTTATGAAGGAAGAAAGGTACACTTGGACCTAACCGGAGGTGCTGGCAGGAGTTGATGCGTCGCATGATGGGAGCGGAGATGGGCATATGCAGGGCAGAGACGGGAATGAATGGGATGCAGTATTGAAAGCGGACCAGGGTAATGAATGTAAGGGGAGAAGAGCCTTGAAATGAAAGGTGCATCCGCGGATGTAAGCGATATTGACGGAGGTCGCCTGAGCAAACGTGGGTTTGTCTCGAGCCATGGAGCGCACGAGGCGATCGCGATGGCTCTCGTGACGGCTTTCTTGAGGTGGTGTCTGTATGATGGGATGGCAAACTCGAAAGCTGCTTCGAGAATTGAGATCTGGAGAAGAGGAGGAGGGGGCATCGCGAAGAAATTCCGGACAGGACGTCGACAGGATTATTTGAGCATAGGCGACGCTCCGCACCTCGGGCATGACGGAAAAGGTGGTCGATAGTCACCAATTGAGGTTGGCAGGAAGTAGAGTCGCAGAGGGTGGAGGGGAAGGACGAGGACCGTCGAAGTATTAACCTGATGAACGTCTAATGGTTAGCGAGAGGAAATGATGTGTGGTAGGGGACAATACCGGGAAGTAGGCCTGCGCGGAAAACGTTGGCGCGACAGGGGCCACGGTGATGGCAGTGCAGGGTATTGGTGCGGGCGACGATGGGATCGTGGGCCCGGTCGTGATTGAAGATGTAGAGTGGAGGTGCAAGTCGAGCCTGGGGGTAGCGCCGGGACTTAAGAGGGCGGAGGCACAGTCGGAGTGACGGCTGAAGTTGTTGAAAGAGACGTCCAACGGTGGCTAATAGACGGAGGTCGGCGGAAAAGCTCGAGATTGGGGAAAGATGACGTCCTAGGGCATGGAGCTCTTATCAGATCTGACAGGAGTTCTTATCAGGTCGGACCTCTCATCTATGGAAGGAAGGTAAGTTAAGGTGCGATGGGCACAGGCCGTTCGCGTGGAAGTGGCAGCTGCCTTCAAGTGAATGTGAACGAACCCAAAATCGGACGACGCGGTAGAACTTCGGGTGTGTGGCAACCAACCGGAAGAATGCCGGAGGGGGCACGGATCATAGTGTTTGCTCACGTCATCAAAGGACTTTGCGAAGCCGCGTCTGCGCGACTGAGGAGACGCGACACGCGACAAGGCCATCGACCTTGGTCAAGACGCGCAGATGAGGACGCAGCGGCTGAGACGGTGCATGCATGGAGAAACGTTGGAAAAACTCGCGCGTATTCCTACTGAAGATTGCGAGATGAAAGAGGTTCACTCGTCACTTGGTCGCTTAGGCTTCGAGGAGGTTGAGAAAATGGAACGAAAAGCCCTAGAGGTTGGCCATCGCAGCTCCGTCCGGCCAGTGGTCATCGCAAGCGTGCCTAACAATGCGGGTATCTGCTGCCGCCGCGCCCGGCAAGATACATGCATACCGCTTAGCTATGCGGCGGGTTTCTCCCCGTTTGTTAGCGAGTTTCAGTGAAACAAATCATGATCACTTCCAACAAAAAGGAAGATGATCAAAAACATACAACACCGGGCATTCGCCGGTCGTCACCGACCCGACTACTACTCCAGCCCTCACTGGCTTATCTATGGGAGAGCGGACGGGATCCCGAGTTCTCCAGTGGGTATGGTCGTATGTGACAGGATATATCAGCTGTCCGAACCATATTGTTATGGACACCAACATCCGCAACGACGTAACGAACGAGTACCCGGGGGTTTTTGCGCTTGCGCAGAACCCCCTACGTGAGTAGGGGGCGAAAATACTGGGTTTCCACTACAGAAACTGGTTTCCACTAAGGTTATCGTTAATAACTTATTAGCCCTAGTCCTAAAATTATAGTATTATAGCTTATAATTAAGCTTTAAAAATCATAAAAATTCCTATTATAGTAGTCTTATTATATTAAGTATATTACTATATATATAAGCGTTTTTCGTTATTAGGGAAAATATATCTTTCTTTTTATATAGAACTATAACCCTAACCCTAAGTATATATACTATAAACTTTTAAAGAGATTTTTATACTATATGAAACTACTTTTATATTATTATATAGTATAGTAAGTTAGATATATATAGTATTAATAATAGGTTTTCTCTAAGAATTTATTTTTTCTAAGAAATTCCTAAGAAAAATAAAATTCCTAGAAAACCTAAGAAATCTAATATAATAATACTATATTAAATTAGTATTAAGCTATATAAACTAGTATAATATATAATAATTCTAATAAAAAATCCTTTTAAATATCTACTTATTTAGAATTAGGGTTAGGGTTATAAATCCTTTATAATTAAGGTCTATATAAACTAATTCTATAAATATTTAAAGAACTATTATATATATAAATATTATACTTATATAGGAATTTGTACGATTTTTTAAGGTTAATTTTAAGCTATAAAAAGCGTTTTTTAGGCTTAGGGCTATAGAGTTATTAGTGATATTAGGGGTGGAAACCAGTTCTTTGCATGGAAACCCAGTATTTTCGCCCCCTACGTGAGTAGGGGGAGTTTAGTGCTTGACGTGGCTGACTAACGCCCCCGGATACCTGTTTCCGTACACCCCTACGTGCCCTAGACAGCATCCGAGGATCAGCAGGCACTGGCACAATTATTAACGGCGATGTCCAAGTAGACATGAGGGTACCTAAAGCCCGCTTCCTCCGATTGGCATAGAAAACTGAGGCCGGCGTATAGCAGTGAAGCGCCCTACTCAGGCTGAGCGGAAAGACTGAAGGAAGAAAGGAATTGCGGGCGAGCAGGAAGCAAGGCCTGGAGAAATTTACACTGGCAATGAGTCTTCATTTGCATTCGAATCGCTGCGACTTTAGGTGGTATTGAATTTGGACGAGGCGCTCGTGTCTGTGGTTTTCGTGAGTATGATGATGGTTTCGAAGTGCAATGGGCAGGATACGATGTCCAGGTCCGACGGCAAGGTGGCTGGCCTGTATGAAACGGAGGCTTCCGCTGATGTAGGAGTTTCCATATTCGACTTTGAAGTTGCATGTCCGCCAAGGCACGGATGACAGGACTGGGTCATTCAGTAAGCATCGGTGCACACATACAGTCAGTTTTCAGTCGCTCCCGGGGTTCCTTCTCCACTTGGCCGTACGCCCCCGCTCTGCCCAGCCGGATTCCCCGCCCCGGAGACCCACCTCTCCGAGCCGCCCCAACCTAGATGTTCGGACCTTTTCAGATTCGAATTAACCATACGACCGCGAAAGCACTAGTAAGTGGACGTGATTCTGGGTTTGGAAGAGGAGAACGGACCTGACTCACCACAGGAGCACCTGTAGCTCCAGTTTCCGTTCCGATTCCACATCCAGTTCCAGCTCTAGCTACCTTACTGAACCAAAACAAGGCAGAAAGATAAACCCAAGCATAGACGCGCGTACCGCTGAACAATTTGTGAGATTTTGTGGAGCCTGCTTGAGGTCTATAAAAATGTCGACATGTGACATCCGACCGTTGATCATATTGTATCTACACGACTGAATCGCTGGCACCCGGAGGACATTTGTTTTCCCTTGGTGTTTCACCGATGATGATTAAATGTTAGGCGTTGCCTTGATATGATATGAGACGGCTGCCGCCGACAAGGACATCTTCACCAGCTTTTGGGGGGATTGAGATGGAAACAGTCTTGAGGTTGTCGGCATCACAACCAAGTGCCCGGGAACAATTGGTCAAGTGACATGCCATTGACCGTTCCTGTCTCTGAAAGGATTTCCTGTTGTGTCTAAAGACCAGTACGATGTAAAATTTCAGGGAATTGGGTCAGCGAAAAGCTCTGGCTAATGTAGGGGCTGTAGGTGCCGCTGGGATCAGAAGGGGGTGGATCGACCCCTCCAACTCGCTGATGCATTGGACTGCAACGACAAGGAGGCAGGGAAGACGATTAAGGATGATGAAAATAGGGCAGGCAGGCCTACTTGAATGCATTGCGGGACGGTTCTGAGCTTTCATTTTCAGCTGCATCTACACCACAGTTCGGGTTCCGTACATGAACCAAGGGGTCGATCCTGGAGACTTTTCGTCGCAACTCTCGCTTTTCCCCCAACAAAATACAACCACATCATCCAAAACAATGGCGAAATCTCTGAGCCAATCATGAACATTAACGTCGACTGAAGCATCATGTGAGAAAAAGGCATCGAGGCACAGGTGCCCACAATTAAAGCCGATCAACTCAGAGCCAATAAGACAGACACGCGGCTGTCTACTATCTCTTTGACGGGAATGAAACCTTTAAGATTGATTCGAACCAATGCGAGAAATTCTCAGAGACGTCGACGGAGACCGATGAACAAGCGACCGATCAACAAAGCTTTGTGCGCTCTCTGCTTATGCTGCAAGAAGAGCTGTTGGAAGTATCTGCTGGGTTTTGTCAAAGATGCCGACTGGAACGGAAGTTTTTGTTTCAGAGACCACCTCTAAGTTCATTTCTCCGCAAAAGGATGGTATTGGTTGTAATCTTCTCGTCCTCTAAATTTTCAGCTACCATTTCTTCCGTAGCCCTGTTGACGAATCGTATTGTCTAAAGGGCATGAGAATGATTTCTTAACCTCACTCATACATTTTAGAGCACCATTCATGGCCACATGTGTCTATTTTGCGCAGGTAGAGCAGCAGAATCGGCAGTCTGGCTGCTGTTCACACAGCTTGAAGCCCCCTGACAAAAAGGTACTCTGTATTAGGCATGAAAACGACAAGAAATGGATAATCGCCTCAGGCTGTATCTAGGATAGTGCTTTAAGTATTAGAATTGGTCAATAACGGGCACAACGAAGGCTTTCAGACCATAATTTGAGTCTCTTAAGAGTCGGTGACGATTTCTGGAAAATAATGTCTTGGCTACATTGCCAAAAGTGAAAGGTGAAGAACAAGGCGAGAGAAACACCATGTGTAAAGTTGTTGTCGGCAGCGAGATAGGAAATGGCTCCATGTCGCAGTCTATTGCGCTTGTCTTCACGGCGACACGAGGCAGATGGAAATGGTAGATAACGGATGAATAGTTGTGGCTTCACGCTCGGAAATGTGAATCACAAGCTCCAAGCTAAGGCTTTTCATAAGAGTAGCGTGTCTCGAGTTCCAAAGTACTGCAAGAAGAGGTGGGTGAATGATGAAATAATTTGCATATGCAAAAACCCGTTTGATAGATTCTGCAGTATTTGCGATTGCCGGAATGGTCGATGATTATGTCGCGGTGCAGATAGCTACAACGCAGCAAATTCTACGGTTCAAGCAAAACTGAAGGGCATATGAAGAAAATTAGTTATGATGTCCTCGGTCATCTAGAGAATCCTCGCACCATACGAATGTCCTTCTCAGAGATCCCTTCGCGCTGTATTCAGACTCAGAGGAGTATGTGCCATCTCATTCATATAGATGAAATATCGTTACACTAGTTTACGACAATGTTTCAGTGAATGAGCCAGCTACTAATGAGTGGATATTATGGTACCACAGAGACTGGCCGATTGCCGAGCTAACCAGACGGTTGAGAAATCCAAGCCATCGCTATTGCGCACATCCGCCGGAAGAACTGGCAGGTTGCGTTGTCCTTGGACAACAGAGGCCGAGTTTGTACGTAGTTTTATGCGCCGAGCTTACTATGGTTGTCGCCAGAGCGATTCAGGGATGATGATGCAAGGCCAGAATAATCTGCCATGAGAGCTCGACATTGGTTTTGACAATGACTGCAGAAGACTTGTAAAGACAACTTTTGGGAGAAGCACAAAGGCGAGTCTAATGCGAAGTTCGTGCTGACGTCGCGCATCCGGGAGCTTGCCTGAGATTTTCTGGCTATGATGTGCTTTGGTTTTGGAATATCATTTACGAGGTCAGGTCTCAATATGTACTGTGTACATGGTAAGTCTGTCGGTACGAAAGAAGCATGTTGAAAGAACGAAGACACGGCTAAATCCACTTAAATCGCCTGACCTCCAGTTTCTCAGCGGCTCTGAGGCCTTCCAGTTCAAAGTCTCGCCCTCTGAGCCCTCTCAATGGTCGAAACTCGAAGTCTTTTTAAGCTATGCATCTCTGGGCAAACAGGGCCCATCAAATGTTCCGTCATTGTCTTAGGAAGCCCAGAAGAGTGAGCCATCATTCCAAACGAACAGAAACCTGCCTTTGCAGAAGTCGAATAATTTGATCGAACACTTCGTGATATCTCCCAATTTCGGACAATCGAAATCATCAGGAGCACTTCTGAGCAACGATGAGAAAGGGTATCCTGGTCGCTGGGTTGCTCTCGTTTAGCCCGAATAACGCCTCCCCTTCAAACCGCAGCAACGCGACGCCGAATTACAATGGAGAATGTCAAAAGAGCAACAGTCCAGATTCATGAATAGACATGTCTTGATGAATACAAACTCAACAACAGTCGTTCCATAAGCTGATAGATATGACACTGCCTTTGCTACGAACTTATCGCGGTCCGTCTGGTGACTCTTTATTTCGCCTCAGTACGGCGCTTCAATCGATTCATGTTCTTGACCCAAGGACCCTAATGCTCAAGGCTCAATCTTCTTGCCGATATGGCGCCCATATTGAGTTGGTTGTCGTTGGTTTCCCTTTCACAGCCACCTTTTGTTAATGCGTTTTCGAATGATCCACAGCCATTGATAGAGTTATTACTGAGCAAGGGTTCTGGTCTTCTGTTATCCAGTATGCGGTGCACATGCTGCAAATCTTACGGCAGCACTGAACCTCAATTTCAGTCTTGACTTCAGCTCAAGTACGAGAAAAGCGACGACAATGCGCTCGAGGCCCGACCCCAGTCATCTCTCGAGCTCGCGAAATAAGTTCAACAAGCATTACAGATGAAGTCACCCTGAGTAATTCCACCTTTGGATGTTCTCGAGTAAATCGAACATGCTCAGATGACCATGATTCATATACCACATAGGTTGCCCATAGAGGTTTCTCACACAAAACATCCTGGCCGTCGCAAACGTCTTTGTCAGGATTATCCGGCGGTCAAAAGGTATGGCCGCAGGCCGTCACCTGCTATGTGGAAGGATATGCAAGAGGTTCGAAGGACAGAAAAGGTATAATCAAGAAACACTGAGTAAGAGTTGGAATTCACTGAAGGCGAATCAAAGAAAGGAATTAAGCAGCCTGTCCGATTAACCAACTGTCGTTGCCAGCGAACCCGCTCACGAACTGGTCCTTGGAATCATTCGCGAGCTTGGATCTCTTATTACTTTGGTGCAAGGTACCGGGGACTCTGCTTCTGGAACCGCAATGCTGCCGGTCGCCCGCTAACAAAGTCTTCGTAACAGCCAGACCGAAATATGACTTTACCCGTATCACGGCGGGCCATCGTTAAGCTTTTGCTGCTCTTCTTGTTTCTCAGAAGAAAGGTCAAGAACACATCCAAGAAAGCATCCCAATATGCCAAATACAAGAATTCACCCGTGCATGATTCAGTAGCCGCGGCTTCAGATCGATGTATTTCCCCCGACTTAGACAGACAATACTTGTATCCGCTGTTCTCAAGTATGAATTCCAGGTGAAACCCGCCGAGATATGAGCGTTTCAGACAACTGGAGGCATATTGAAAGAGGTGCGCGGCATGATAGGCCATCGCCAAGGCCAGAGGGCTGAACTTGGATGATTTGAGGCCAGGGTAGTTGCCTCAAACTGCGCAAGAGCTAATGAAGAAGAAAACTGAATGTGAATGCCTTTGTAGATCTGTGCATGCCTAACTAAGAAATCAAGAATAAAGCATTGCTGGATGTGTAAGTATCACCAAAAGCTCCCTGAATACATGAGTTACAATCTATTCTCAAGTAACCTTCAGTATTGTACGTATCGCATAGATTATCCTGAACAACCTGCAACGCCAAGTAACTAGACTATTTGAAGAAGAGCGGCTGTGATGCGCACGCATAGAAACTACTCGAGATGAGATTGAGGCTTGGCTTCCGAGACATCTTTCGATCCATCTTTCAAGCTTGTACTGATGACGATGGGAAAACTTATGTTAGTCTTGACGTAGAGCTCCATGCTGAGCCCCAGATCTGCGCTGCACAAATAGGAAACTGCTCCAACGGGAGACTGGACTCCCTCGCCGTACAGACCAAAGACAAGCCCTGAATTTCCCCGATATTTAGGACCAGCCCAACTTGGGTCCTACACCACCGTATGCACCATCCTTTTAACCACTTTGAGCCATATTCAGAGACGAAAATCATGCCATATGTTACTGAGCGTGGAAAAGACTTTAGTTAGAAAGCTGTTAAGTTAGAAAGCGTTAAGTCGGATTGAACATTAGATTTTGACTGGACTAGGATTGGTATGACCCTAATAAACCCAGACGAATTCAATGACGAAGTCCCTGGTAAAGTCATGAAACAGTGTTGTCCGCGTCCTGATGAATTTACAAGATACTACTTTGTAAGTTCTGGAGCTGTGTACTTATATGCTCTGGAGAGGGAATGTTCCTGGGCAAGGCTTTCAAAATGTCAAAAATGAGGCGAACCAATGTGATAATGAAGTATGAATGATGCCTCTAATAAGACACAATTGTTTCGTGGAAATCTGGAAATCTGGCGGCAAGCGTGTGTTTAATGAGAGGCTTAGAAAACACTCACTTACGACATGCAGTTCCCGCTACGAACGGCGGGGTGCTTGGGCCTGAGAATCATCTGTTCTGATCGAAGACATGCGGATGTCTCGATCGCCGTTCGGAAGTCGTTTAGATACTTGGCTGAACTTGAACAAGGGCCTTAAAGCTATACAGACAGTCAGATATGGAGTCATCTTACAGGTTCAGTATCTAGGTATTCTTTTGTCTTTATTAGGAAGAATATATCTCTCAACTTATGTTGCTTAGGTAGCTCAATCTAGTTAATACCACAGAGGCCTCTAAGAGTTAACTCGTGTTCCTAAGTCTTAATCTTAAGAGTCAAGAAAAGAAATAGCACACTTAGATATAAGATTGAGAGACCCATATTCGCACACAAACAGGACTATTCATTGTCTCTGCGGCTTGTGAGACCATTTTTCTTCAGCCATACTGAGTCGATAATTTCGTAAATATGGCGAGAATTCAGAGATGAACGTGTGAAACTTCCCTGGAGGGAGTTCAAAGTGATCGCACCCTCAGGTTTCAGATGCCCTCTACACACCATTGGCATGGGGATGAATGAAACCCAACGGGATGACGCCCAAGTATGGGGATAAGTACCAGTATGAGCAGGTAAAATTATGTTTTGTCGACTGGTTGGTGCTAGAAAGTCAATCAGAACAAAGCATCAGAGGGATTTCGCGGTGTCATTCGGCAAGCGTGGAAATGATAGAACTTACGGTGCTGCGCAAAAATACGCCGACACACCACGACATCGAGACTTTGCGCAGGGTGGTTCAACTTTAGCAAGGCCTCCCGGGTAAGCGCGTCCTCTTCATATACCCCACAGGCTGGCCATAGAGGTTTCTCTGATCCTGGCTCTCGTGCCCGTCAGAGTCATATAGCATTCAACAAGGTGGGTCCGCAGAGGTAACCTGCTATACGACAATGCGAAAAAGGTAAGAAGGGAAAAGCAAACCTTCAAACCTTCTTGCTCATTACTCAATTCTATCCCCCATTGGGAAGATCCTATCCTGTGCTCTAACCCTGCCTAAGCAGCTTACACTAATCAAACCGTCACTTGGAAAGACTCGATCTGAAGATCCGGCCGAAAACCTACTTGTGTAGTTTTGGCCGTCGACGAAGTTTTTTATGTGTCTTTTGGAAAGCTTATGCCCAGTGATGTCTACGTACATCCGTCGGAAGCGCTTGTGAATCAAATACGTAAATGACTCTATGTTGACGATGCATGTATTGTCACCGTGTGCTATCATTAGCCAAGTGACATGACGTGTCCCGGCGAGTCCATCTTTCCCATCGTTTCCTGCCTCTTCTCTGTCATGGCCACCTATTGTCTACCGAGACGCAAGGCCTGAAGCCCGTCAGATATTCTAGGGTTCTCTGACTAAGAATTGATGTGATACATTTGGCGTGGTCCGAACCCCATTGATGGAGGTCTCACGGGCGGCGGCTTGGATACGGCACAGCACAAGGGGCATGGCCGTGGTATTGGCGTCTCCCCTGCCGTAGACGTGGAAGCCATGGTTTGTTTACATACAACAGTTTTGTAGACTCATCCACCCAACCCCGAACTCAGGTGGCGCCCCCGGCATCTGTGACAAATTTCAGATGGAACGCCAACATTCAATCACAATAAGTGAAAATAACAGATTCCAATCGAAAGTATTCTATCCTCTCATCTACTGTGAGATGAATCAAGTAACTTCAGTGTGTCTTGACTTCTGGCTGAGGTCGGCTGCTCCAACTTGCGTGGACCCGCCTTCAGTGACCACGAGGTACCGGCTGCAAGGCGGATGTGCACGACAAATGCGTTGTACCTCTGCACCGACCTCTGGTAATCAACTGCCCTGCGCAGCCGCCTAGGATTAGACGGAAGCTCCAGCGCACCAACGACAACTTCAAAGTCAGTTCGGGGGCCATGATCTAAGCCTTGCCAAATCCGAAAGAAAGACCAAGTCTGAGAGACAGAACCTTGCTAAGTTAACGATCCAAATAGTCAATGGTCTGGAGTTCATGAAAAGTCTTAGACGTGAATGGTCGCTGTTTGTTGCCCTTCGGGAGAGCGTTCTTTTCAATCGTAACTAGGTTGACGCGAACCGAGCCAGAGCGGTACTTGTTTAGCATCACTGTAGGTACCGAACGCAAAATCAAATGTAGGATGCGCAGAAATGAGCCCAAGCGGCCCCGGTCAACTTGACGAGCCATGAAAGCTTGAGCTAAAGAGGGTGCTGTTGAATCAGACGGAAGCCAGTCAGCTTGCGTTCCTAAAAATATGATTGTCTCAAACCTCGACCGCGTGACCAAAGAACGCGATCTCCACAGATACATACCTTTTCGGCACCTTGAGTTGAGCAACATCTATCTACCTTTCCCTTAGAACTTGAAACAACAGAAGGATAGATATGTTCATCTCACAACCCATATGCAAACGAAAATACCGTGTTGCGACCTCGGTCGAGGGTCTTGTCGGCCCCATGACTTGCTCCAGTTGGTTCATGGCCAGAACTCAAGGCAATCGAGCAACCATCCAACTCATCGCCAGAGATCAAGATCAAAGACGAGAAGGTGCCAATGGAAAACGAAACCACATTGCAAAGAACCTTGTCGGAACTTGTGTTTCATTCGCAGAGCGCGTCATCCGAGCTGCACACCTTTTCAGTCTTTGAGCTTTGTGCTATATATATGTTGCTCGATCATACAACCATGTCCAATTCTTGAATTCTTCTCCACTCACCCACCCATTCTAAGGTACTTACAACTCTCTTCACCACATATGATATATTACGAACTCGTGATTATGAGAAGACATACGTCAAAACCGAAAAACAGGAAGACACATGATTTCACGCAGATACTCTTTTCTGATCTCAATACGCAACCGTCACCATGCTCTCGGGAGCCAACGACCATCCAAACACCTCCAGCCGCCCAGCACCGCTGGGTAGCATGACTCAGGGTACTAAAGACTCCCAAGATGAGAAGAATATGCCGGCTCATGGGCAGTGGGTCCGCTCGGCATTACCATTCCTGGGGACCGATACAGAAGGCTCCTTTGAAACATCGGAAGGCAGGGATCGTTCGGCCATTCAAGCAGCGTATGGGCAGGCTCAGATGGGATCAGGCCCATTTGGTCACTTTCATCAGACGTCATTAACTCCCCACAATGACGTCCTCGGCTCCGGAATTCCGACCTCGTTACGCCCTTCGAGATATGGTCATATAGATGCGCAGCACCAGGCACCGGCAACCGTACCGTTTTCCACTCTGCGGGGAAACTGGAAATTCGGTCCCAACAACATTCAACCTCAAACGTCTCTAATCGGAACTTCTATGGGAAATGTAATGCGGAACATGATGGGGATTTCCGCTGCCGGGCCGGTCCCTTGGGACCATCCTTCCATGTCTTCGCAGCACAATCACCGAAGGCACGCAGTAATACCACGCTCCCATCAGTGTGACAAATGCCAGAGAGCATTCCAGAGAAATCATGACCTGCGGCGGCATATGGCAACCCACTTAATCAACAAGCCATCCCCTTGTCCCAGTTGCGAGAAGAGCTTTTCTCGAAAGGATGCACTCAAGGTATAGTGATGGCTTCCCCACCGCTCACTCAGAAGGGTTTAGCTGACCAACGCCCCAGAGACATCGAGCCATCAAAGGCTGTGGCCAGGGGGATGGCAAGGGAGATTCCCCTAAGAAGTAGGACTCTGCCTGGATGATGTGGTCATGGAATGGCGATGCGGGAAACTGACAGTAGTATCACGAGGAGCCCTGAGCTCAAGTTCATCTACCCCGATCCGATTCGCCTCGCCCACTCGATTCATGACGCCTTCGATAGCGAATTCACAAATCATGACTTTCCTACTGTGTGTTTCGTTCATAACTTTAATCTCTCGTAAATACAAGCAACGGCTTGTTCGGTGTTGTCTTTGACATGATGGGCATATCCATCTAAATTAGACCAATTCGCTTTAGGATTAGCCACCACCGGCGGTCATGACTCCATAGGCTAAAACCAATGACTTGCGAAGTATCGCCTGGTCAGTGAAATGGATACTCACTGACGCGTGCGATATGACAGAAGTTACAAGACGGAGGCAATTTAGGGCGTAATGTGGAAGTGACGAGCAAGAACAAGAGAATACGCACACCTCGAAGGTGGATAGCCATGTTGCCTAAAAGGAAGTTCTCGGAATTCGTCCCTGCATCGCGTCTTCATTTCATTCATAGACAAGCCAAGGAAAGTAACTACTCGCAACCCCTTTGTAGAGCTCGTGGAATGTTCACAGAGGTTTCCCTGATTTCAGTCATCCTTTGCACCCTCGTATACAACTTCTTACTATCATGCGGTAGTTGAAAAGGTGTGCTAGCAGACTGAAACCTATTTTGCTTACAAGCATATGTAAATGGAAGTTTGGAAAGTGGAGAAAGCAGAAGCAAAAGAACGAAGGGCCCGCGCCAAATATGTGCTTCACATCGTAGGCTAAATAACGAAAAGAAGATATATACGCGAAGAAAACCTGTGCCGGTGTAGTCCGAAAACTTGTTATGCCTGCAACTCTGATAATGGCATGTTACGGTCAGCTATCCGATAGTAGGGTCTACTAACAGAAGCTAGAGATTAACACGTTATAACAGTACACTAGGGTCGTGGTCTTAGGTCGCAGGTCGTAGGCTAATAGTAGATCAGGTCTTTAGAGGCTAAAGTGATCAGTCTTAAACTTAATAAGTAATTCGTAGTGAAGGTAAGCTAAGAGTATCTATAAAGATAAATACTAAGTTAATTACTAAAGAGCTATAAAAGTCTAACTATAAGCTAAGCTTAAAGTTATACTATATATAAGTCCTAAATAATATTCTTTATCTACCTAAAGGTAATTACTTAGGTATATAAGGTAATTATAATTAGTTAGTATAGCTAATTAATTACTAAGCGTTCCTTTTTATACTCTACTAATTGTTTCCTTATCTTATTATTATATAACTTATACTATAGTTCTTCTATACTAAGTAAGTCCCTATTATTCCTATAATCCTATAATATAAATATCCTATCCTAGCTACTTAATGCTTAAATAGGTTAGTTAACTATTATCTATATATAATAGGTTATAATATTAAGTCCTCTCTCTAAAGGTCTTATCCTTAAGACCTAATATAAGTAGGTTATTAGTTTTAGGTTAGAGATCTATTAATTATTCTTTCTATTTTATTTATAATACTAACACTATATTAGGTTATATTTAGAAATTAAAATTAAGTGCTACCTCTACTCTTTATTATTATAACTATACTTTATATATTACTAAGTTTAGTCTAGTTATTAATATACTTTATTCTTACTATTATTCTTTAGGGAAGTATTATAAGCTTCTCTCTAGTAGTAAAGTTTATAGTAAGTATACTTATTTAGGGTAGTTTTATAATATAATAGTAGATACTATTTATACTTATAAGTTTCCTTTTATTATTTTTTCCTACTTAATATTAACTTATCTTAGTTAATTATTTACTAGATAAAGCTACTTATTTAGAGGATACTGAGGTAGCTAAAGAGGAGGTATTAAGAAAGAAAGTAGCTGCTCTATATATTATATAGGCTAAGTTAGATAAGTCTATAGCGTAGTTAGATTATTTATATAAGTAGAAAAGGATAGTGTTTTAAAAAGGTTAAGAGGTTATAGAAGAGGAGCTAGTAATATCTCCTATATTAGAGGTTTAGTTTATAGGTAGTTTTAGCGTTTTAGACTTAGATTTAATTCTTAACTAAAATCTTAGTACTCTAAATTTCTTATTAGGGGAGTCTTAGTTATATTCTAGTGTTCCTAATTAAATAAATAATTTTCCTAGTTATATTAGCTAAAAGCGTCCTAACTATAACTATAGAAATAGAAGTTATATTCTTTATTCTTTAGCTTCTCTTTATTTCTATTATAGTTCTTCTTATATTTATCTTTCTCTTTTATTAGTGTGTTTTATATATTCTTTAAATTCTTCTAAGGTTATAAATAAGCTAAGTCTATCCTTAGGATTAATATAATTAAGTGTTTTAATATACTTATTAATCTTATCTTAACAATTAAGTAGGTTATTATTAAGTTCCTATATATTATCTTTATATCTATAGTTTTTCTATTTNTATATATTATCTTTATATCTATAGTTTTTCTATTTAATAAGGTATTCCTATTTATTATCCCTATACTAGTAGTTAAGTAGCTTTTCTACTTTATACTCTAGTTTATTATCTTCTACAATAATAAAGTTATTCGTTTATAATCCTCATAGTATTAGCTTAAGGAGTGAAATATAGAATACTAAGTAATATTTTATAGTTTCTAGGAATTTAAGCTTATAGTTAACTAGTGAGATAACTTATAAGATTTTAAAAAGTCTAAGTTTTTTAAAGTTAAGTTTATCGCTTAGTTATTTTATTTTAATATTTTGCTATATAAAATAGACGCTATCTCCCTCTTTTAAGGTTAGTCCCTTAATCCTTTATTTATTACTAAATTTTAATATTTATTATTAGATAAATTTAAGTTCTTTATATATATTATCTTAGATATCTTTAATTTATTATACTAAGGTAGTAGCTTTAACTATAGTTAGGCCTACTTAAGGTTCTCTATAAGTAGTTAGTTTAAAGCTATAGTTAAGGTAGAAAGGGGATTCCTTAGTGCTTTCTCTAATTACGCTATTATAAGCGAACTAAGTGATTAGTAAAAGTATAACTTAGTTATCTTAATTATAGTTAATATAAGTATAGAAGTAAGTTTTAAGGATTTAGTTAATTTATTCTATTTATCTATTAATCTATAGGTAGAACGCAATAGATATAGATTACTTAATACTAAGTTATACTATAATTAACTTCTAAAATTTAGAGGTAAAGATCTTATCTCTATCTAATATAATTTCTTTAGGTATGCTATAGTTAGTAATAATATACTTAAGGAAGGTGTATATATATTCTTTAGTATTACTTATTTCTTTATATAGGATAAAGTAGGCATACTTTATAAGTTAGTCTACTATAATAAGAACGCTATTAAAGTGTACTCCTATAAGGGGTTCTTATAACTTTAGTAGTTTAATAATAAAGTTAAGGGATATAGATTACTAAGCGATTTATAGTATAAGTAAAGGTTATAATATACTATAAGGTTAATATTAAGTAGGTTTGCTTTTTAAGTATACTTTATAATCCTTAATTACTTTTACTATATATTCTCTTATAACCTTTTCTCTATACTATTATTATAGTTATTTCTAAGTCTTTATAATTCCTTAATAACTATATATAAGGTGTATATAAAATTCTATAATTACTTTATTATTTAGTTTATTAGTTAGGCTAATATTAGATTATCTAGCTATTATTAAGAGTTTAGCTACTAGTATTAGGTCTCTATTATCTTATTATTTAAGAATCACCTAGGTTTCTTTAAGTACTAGGATATTATAATCTAGTTATTAGCTGAGAATATCTGCTCTACTATTATCTAATCCCTTTTAATAGATTATTTAGAAATTAAATTCTAAGAGGAATTCTAACTATTAGATTTATCGTTTATTAAGTACTTTTAAGGTTATAAAGTATAAGAGATTTTTATAATTAGAGTATATAAATACTTTATAAATTATTCCTAAGAGTTTAGGTCTCTATTCTTTAAAAGCTTTAATAATTACTATAAGCTTTTTATTATATATTTAGTAGTTAAGTTCTAGTCTATAGAGCTTATAAGAGAAGAAGGTGTAGGGATATAGTTATCCTTCTAAGTCTTATTATAATAGTTACGCTCTAATTACATAGTTAGATATATTAGGTTTTATTTCGAACTATTTTATTAGATCTAAAATAATTAGGATAGGTTTACTAGTAATAAGGTCTTTAATCTTCTAAAATACTATCTATTATAGTTCTTCCTATATAAAAGGTATGTTTTTATAGCTAAAGCTAGTAAGAGCTATATTAATCTTACTATAGTCTTTAATAAATTTATAGTAAAAGTTAATAAAACCTAAGAATCCTTAGACTTCCTTAAGGTTATTAAGTACTAGCTATTCCTTAATAGCTTTAACTTTATTTCCTAATATATAAACCTTTCTAAAGGTAATAATAAATCTAAGGTATTCCACCTTTTATACATAGAATTCACTTTTTTTAGGTTTAACTAAGAGTTTAGCTTCCTAAAAGGCTTATAAAACGTAGTAAATATCTTCTTTATACTTCTTAAGTGTAAATAAGAAAATAAGGATGTCGTCTAGGTAGATAACTACATAAATATTAACATACTCATATAGTACTATATTAATTATATTCTAGAATATTATAAGTATATTAGTAAGACTAAAGGGTATAACAAAGTACTTAAAATATCCTTTTTATATCTAGAAGGCAGTCTTCTATTCTTCACCTTATTTTATTTAGATTAGGTTATAAGCCCCTTTAAGATTAAGAGCTATAAACTAGTTAGCTCTATATAGAAGTTATCTTATCTTATCTATAAGGGGAAGTAGGTAGTAATTCTTAATTATTATTTCATTAAGTATATAATAGTTAATATATAGTTATAGTTTTCTATTCTTTTTAGGTATAAATAGGATTAAGCTTCCTACNTTAGTGATATTAAAGGTTTAATATAACCTTTCCTAAGGTTTTCTTTAAAGTACTTATCTAGGGCTTCTATCTCTATTAGGTTAAGTCTATAGATTTTATTAAATTATAGTTCTTTCCCTTCCTTAAGGGGGATTTTATAATTAAAACTAATATATTTAAGCAGTTTAGTCTCTAATTTAGCTATAAAGAGTTTCTTATAAACTCTATATTCTTCTAGGATAAATAGAAGTAGATTATTCCTTTATTTAAAATCTATTATAGTTAATAGTTATAATATAGCTTCTTTTGCCTTAAGGTAATAGATATATTATCTTATTATCTTATATAGTATCAGCTCGTTTAAGGCCTATTTTTAATAGGGCTACTTAAGGACTAAGTTATTATAATCCTAATAGAGTTAGCCTTTACTCTAATCTATCTATAAGTTACTTATTTATAGCTAAAGTAGTCTTAGTATTATATTATATATTCCTAAGTTAGTGATATTAAATTAGATTCTTTCTTTTTAATTTAAGTAGCTTATCTTAAAGAGTGCAGTTTTATTATAGATAGTACCTCCTTTATACTTAAATTCTTCTCCTTCTACTATATATAATTAATATAGTTATTCTTTTCCTCCCTATAGCACTTTTAGTTTATTAATAGCTTAGGAGGTAATAAAGTTTACTTTAGCTCTACTGTTAATTAGTATAAGTATTATTTATTTATTAATAGTAACTTTAAGTTTTATATTACCCTAATATCCTTATAATATCTAATAGATAAACCTTTTCCTTATTACCTGTTATAGTTCTATATTAGTAGGTAAGTTTAGTTTTTTAACTGCTCTAGGTGTCCTAGGTAAATAATTTGCTTTCCTTTCTATTATGCTTTTATAAGGCTATTTTTATAGTATCTAACCTAAGGAGGTTAAGGTCTATTCTTTATAATTCTCTAGGCGTATGCTTTTTCTTTATAGTAGATCTAATATTTATTACATTAGTATTTATCCTATTTTATCTATTTGTTATAGAGGTATTCTATAGGAAATTATTAGCTAGGGGTGAATATAGTGATATTACTATTAAACTTTCTAAGTTCCTATCTAGTGAGGGTATATATAGTATAGATATTTTATAGGGGACTATTATTATATTACCTAGGTTAGAAATAGTAGTTATATTTATCTCCTATATAGATTTCATAATAGTTAAAGAAACATTATACCTAAAAGAGGTATTAGTAGTTAGGGTTAGTAATTCTGAAGTAGGGGTAATCCTTAGTTTAGAGTTATAAGGTATAATATGTTTTTAGTCCTATGTTAGGTACACTATAAAGTTTAATAAACTATTTGTTATTATATAGGTTAATTTACTTATATATAATTTACTTAGGTATGTTATCTTTCTTAGATTCCTCTTTAGAGCTAATATTATCTATATTAGGGGTAAGCTTATAAGTAATCTCTACCTAAATATATTAGCGTGTAACGTTATAAAGTTTATCTAAGTTATAAGGAGAACCTTCTTCTTCTCTAAAAGTTTAGTTATTTATAAGCTTAAATAGTTATTATTCTTCTAGGAGGTTATACTAGTGATCTAGCTTATTATTAGATTCTTCTCTTATCTGTTCTTCTGGTATTATATAAGTAGTTTAGTTTAAGAGTTTATAGTTAATCTAACTTTAGTTATTAGTTATTTTAGGGGTAGAATTAGGAATTAGTTAGAGTTACTATATTTATAGTATCTTATCTAATTATTCTTTAGTTTTTCTTTAGATCTTACTATTATTAGTATATATTATTACTAGGGTTCTTAGATATATATCTAGAGTAGTTATATTATATCTAGATTATCTAAGGTTACTATCTCTTAGGTAGTGTCCTAATATTTCCTTATCTTTAAGGTAGATTTAATAGTTATTATTATAATATCTAATCTAGGACTAAGATATATATAAGGTTTTTATAATAGTGTTAACTTATTAAGGTTATTTAGCTATTAGCTTCTAGAGAAGCTTTTTAGGCTGCTTATAGTCTCTAGTAATATATCCTTATTTATTGTAGTTATAATATTTAAGGTTTTAAGGCTTCTTATTATTAGGTTTAGTTATTATACTAAGATCTATAGGTTTGCTATGCTATCTATAGGTAGTACTCTAGTAAGTGTTATTTTAGTTGTTATAGGGTCTACTATTATTCTATTAGGGGTTAAACTTCTAATAAGGCTACTATTAGTACTTACGTCTAGAGTTAGGTCTTTATTATTTCTTACTTTTTTCCTTATAGCGTTTAAAAAGTTAATTATTAATCTTAATAGTAAAGTTAGCATACTAGAGAAAGTCTTTAGGGCGATCAATCTTAATAATCTTATCTTTAACTTTATCTTTAAGTCTTTAATAGAATATAAAGATCTTAGTTTCTTTAGTGAGGTTAAGTTAGATACTAAGTTATCTAAATATAGTAGTATATTCTTTAGTTAACTTTATCTGTTATAGCTATATAAGGTCTCTTTTAGCTTATTATTTTTTATTAGGGTTTTAGAAGAGAGAGTAGAAAGTATCTTTAAATCCCTTAAAGCTACTATAAATATTATAGGTCTTAGTGGAATATTTATCTAAAGTTTTATACTTAAGAAATCCTTCTTAAATAGGTTTAAACTACTTAAGAGCTTATCTTTATAGGTAAGTAGCAATATAAATAACTTTCTTAGTTTAGCTAGTGAAGTCTTTATAGTAGAAGTTCTAGTAGTTCTTAACTTAGATTAAGAATAACTTAAGTTATCTAGAGGTGCTATTATAAGTAATTAAGGTGCTAAGTTTAAGTTTCTATTATCCTCTAATTAGGGTAGTAATAATATTAGTAGTAGCCTAGAGGGTATTAAGTTCTTCTTAGAGTTCTTAAACCTTTTTAAGGTTAATATCTCCTCTAACGTCTTTTTCTAGTTTTTTAAAGGTTACTATAGTGTTCTGAAGTTATCTATTAAGGTTTTTAATAACTTACTTACTTTTATTTATAAACATCTATATTTCCTTAAATTTAGCTTCTTACTTCTAGATAATACGTTAGAGTTTTTTATAACCTTCCTTAATAAATAAGCTTTCTTTATTAGAGTTATATTTAAGGTTTAATATATTATAATCTTTAATGCTAATAAGTTCCTATACTAAACTCTAAGGCTAGTTATATAAAGAAGATAAAGATCCTAAGGTAGGGGATTTAGCTAAAGTGTGAGAAGATATACTTATCGTTTTACTATTAGTAGGTATTAATAGTTAACTTACTGAATAGGAGTAATTAAAATATTATAGTTAGCTATCTAATAGTAAGGTCTACTAATAGAAGCTAGGGATTAATATATTATAATAATATACTAAGGTTATAGTCTTAGGTTATAAGTTATAAGCTAATAATAGATTAGGTCTTTAGAGGCTAAAGTGATTAGTTTTAGACTTAATAAGTAATTTATAGTAAAAGTAAGCTAAAAGTATCTATAAGGATAAATACTAAGTTAATTACTAAAGAGCTATAAAAGTCTAACTATAAGCTAGGCTTAAGGTTATACTATATATAAGTCCTAAATAATATTTTTTATCTACCTAAAGGTGATTACTTAGGTATATAAGGTAATTATAATTAGTTAGTATAGTTAACTAATTACTAAGTGTTCCTTCTTATACTCTACTAATTATTTCTTTATCTTATTATTATATAACTTATATTATAGTTCTTCTATACTAAGTAAGTCCCTGCTATTCCTATGATCCTATAGTATAAATATCCTATCCTAGCCGCTTAACGCCTAAGTAGGTCGGTCGACTGTTATCCATACATAATAGGTTGTAACATGGCAGTTATGTGAAGTCAGCAAAGATCCTGATTGAGACAACATTAGCAGCATAGAGTTGAGACATTGCTGCATCGTGTGTCGCATTTCTCAAAATCTGCATTCAATAGATCCTAAAAACTCATAAATCTGAAGACTACTTCTTCAGACATCTGTCAGAGAAATCACGCAGTCCGTGTCATGATCTGAGGTAATGCGCCTGATGTTTAACACCTTCAGGATTGATGGTGATCACCAACCTGACGCTCCACAATGGACCATCCGAGGAGTCCGGCAAAAGACCCATTCCTGTTGAAGGATAGTGGAAGGCAGTGCCTGAAAAGCAATGCCGCTCATCTTGTGCAGCTTAGTCTGTGTAGTCTGTGTGAGTCACGCGAACCGCGCGTCGAAGAGATTCGGCCTGGGAGACTTCTGGCATCGCTACTCGGATATCGCAGCGCGAATCTGCATCCAGGCTTTCGGGCCATGGGCTGCTAAACGTGTGTCCGACTAGTGACGAAGAATTTGGCTGTGTGGCTATACGCTGAGCCTGAACTGTGGGACTACATGTGACAGGGAGGTATAGATCGCGCAACAAACAGATAATCTTGATGTGGGCAACGTGGATGATGACAAGCTTTAGGGCTAAGCTAATTTTGCAGCCGCCCTAAGAGTGTCGCAGCAAAAGACGGAATTTTGAGAGAGTAATTTGGTGGTTTGTAAGCTGTTGCTCTCGAAGAATACAACTGAAAACTCGGTCAAAGTGAAGTTGTCAATGACCAACCATCATAGATATGTTGCATGTAACCGACTGCCAGTTGTCGAGTCGATCATATGGAGAGTCGGTGCTCCGCGTTGAGAGTTGTTGGGGGCAAGAGATCTCCTCAGACCAAGGCGAGAATCGTGAATCAGAAAGGAAGCGGACTTGGCTTTTTGATCTTCTCTTAACGAATTGATCTTATGATCAAGACTTTGTCGTGATACATGCCACCTTTACCTTCAACCTTTCAGCTTGTGTCTTCTTTAAAAATACGGACAGCTCCAAGTCTGAGCTAGTAAGTTGTCGGTAAAGCGATCTGTAGATGGCGTATAACCTCGCTTTCCTACACAGTCTCGCATTTGACTTCGACTGTAATGATTCAGCCCTCGTCAGATTCCATAAAGCCACGTGTTTCAAGGGTCCCATTCTTCAAGGAAAGCGTCGCTAGAATCGGGTGCAGAATGTTCACATGAGACTTATTGTCCGTCGATTGATTGTCTTTCTGTTCTTTACTTTGATAGCCGGAGCACAGCAACGAGTCGTCGGTCATGCTTCCCAAGTCTATGTCGTGGTCTTCAAAATGAGAAAACGCCGGACGAGATCACTGCGGAGTGTGAATGTGGTCGTTTTCACACTGGTTATTTTGCTTGGCTAGAACTCCACCCGCGCTTGCCAATGCACCTTTTTCGGGGATTTGTAGGTTCGTCTTATCACCGAAAGCTCTTATCGCTGGTATCGACCCCCTGTGTAACGGTCCAGGGCTTATGCTTGGCACCCGTTGGTTCGCCCGTTGGTGCTCCATCTTTGTGTTGTTCATGTTTGCTTCCATTTTGGGCCAGATTGTTTGCTTGTGTTGCGCGGTTGAGCGGCAGATGATTACGGTAAGACGTTGGGAGTCACTTCCCTCCCACACTCTCCACCCCTTTTCACCTCTCTTTCTTTTCCTTCTTTGTCTCTCCTGTCATAAGCTTCAATTCACCGCCATGGTCATGAGCTTGAGCGACGTTGCGAATCCGCCGACTGGTGCGTCGGCCACGCCGCCGGGCCGAACCGACGCCGCACCTCAGTACAGCCAAGGTCACGCAACCCCGTCCACAGCATTTTGGCTGCCCCCCGAGCCACTTCACCCGCCAACAAAGCCGTCTGGGCCGCCTGGATACCCGTTGGCGTGGATCCCATCGGCGTGGATCTCATCAATGTGCAAGCACTCCGAGCCCCCGCACCAGGGGCCTGGTGTTTCATCCGCTGATGTTGGAGCGTACCCGATGAAATCGAGGACTCTGTCCGTACCAGCAGTCAACTACGGGATGCCAATCGCGACCCACCGCGAGCATGGACCGTCTCCTGTCTCTGAATGGTCCTTGCATAAGCCCGCACCGCGTGTCCCCAATCCAAACTGTTATCCTCCCACTTTCACTACACCATGCCAACCTGGAAATTCAAGGTCAGAAGATGCGATAACTGGTGAGGCGAGGGAGCCGCCACCCCGAGTCCCGAATCCCAATTGCCAGGTATCAACGCCACAATAGCGGTACGAAGTTGCATACAGTCCCCCCGCACACAAGGGAGCTGACAAACTTACAATAGCCCGGTTGCACTGCGCCGATTTGCACCACGCCGAGCTGCATAGCGGCCGTGGTGCCACAGGACCGTCGCCCGACGGCCATGTCGCATGAAAGTGTCACACGAACATGGTGCGAAGGAGGAACATAGGTCTGAACATCTTTGTACATTCCCACGAAGTGTGGTACGACCCAACGCTGTTAGTTTTGGGCAATAAAAACTTCTCATTGAAGCCACGAGGGTCGTTTCTCGGAATGGAGCCCTGGGTAGGTCATTACGCTGGATGTTTCTCAGTGCAGCGCGCCTCCATATCGCCACCCGGGTCGGCCAAGGCGGGAAATAGATTTCATTCGTCTACACGTACCTACGTGCTTCAAACTGCGTACGTCAGGCTTACCCTTAGAAGTTCAGGCGCCCAGACACCTAAGTCACTCCGCGTCCTGCCGATTGGCCGGTGTTACTCTTGCTACTTTGGCTGCTCCTAAAGGACTAAGGGTGTTGACAGCCACTATTTCCAATTGCCCCCGGTCGAAATGGAATTTTCGGGTCTCAGAGTGTTTCTATGATCAAGGCGCGTTTGGAAATGGTCTTTGTTGTTTTTCCCAATTTGAATTGGTCGAGTGTGGCGGTTGAATTACTTGTTTTAGGGAGGACCGTACGTTGCGCTCTGCGGAGATGAAGCTGCGCCGCGGCTCCTACTGTTCTATAGCTATCTCCGTGCTCAGCCTTCCGAGGGGATGGATTTGAAAGGGAAGTACGGCTACAGTAAAGGTCGAGTGAAATTATGAGCGAACAGCCTGCTGCGTGATCGCTGAGAGAAGGAGACATAAATTGAAATTGACGCTCTTTTCAATGAACGAACTATTTTGTCAGATGAACCCTCGTAGTAGGGGTGACGGCCACGGTGTTTAATGCTTGATTTTTGTTGTTCGGTCGTTTAAATTGAAAGTGAGCATCAAAACGGGGAAATTACGACAAGTGAATGGTATTGCACGGAAGGCTATGAGATTGCAGGTGAGAGTGAGAGTGAGGGTGTGGGTGAGGGTGAGGGTGAGGGTGAGGGTGAGGGTGAGGGTGAGGGTGAGGGTGAGGGTGAGGGTGAGAATGAGAATGAAAATGAGAATGAGAGTGAGAGTGAGAGTGAGAGTGAGAGTGAAAGTGTTGGTGCACCCATCAACTGCCGTTTTCACCACCTGCCTGTTTTTCACAAACTGCTGATTCTCCTGCACTCAAGTTGTCAGTTGGTATTAAGGGTGCATCCTGGCCCTCGCATATTTCCCCATCAGAGTCATACGGCAGTCGAAAAGGTGTTGCCGCGGGGGGTAAACTGTGAGAAACAGTTGGAAAGGAAGAAGGAAGGGTGCAGCCATGTCTCGATTCTCAATTCCACACAGACTACGCATTCTCGTTGCAGTTTCACTTACGTCATTGCCTGGCGTGGGTGAGCTGTTCATAAGCCAGCTGAGCAACTCATTCACTGCTCCAGGCTACCATCCACCTGTGATCAGCTTGCGATGACATTCAACGCGCATGGCCACGGAAACTCATCCTTTGATCTGCAACAAGGATGCTGGAGACCTATGACTCGCTGCGAAAACCACCCTGTCGATGCTGGGGCGTGGGGCGTTGCGAATGCCTTCTTCTCAGGAGCAGCCAATAAAACTTGGACTTGCAGTTTTGGCTGACACATGCGATCACTTTTCAGCCTTCAAATCAACTCGATGTGCATGTCGTCTCCGTCAAAACTTGGCTCTTGCGAAATCTCGGCCGGGGCAACGGGCGGTGAGTGGGGCCGCCCAGTCGGCTCGGCCGGTGGAGGAACCATCCACGCAATCACGTTTATTGCCAAGAATTTCTGCGTGCAACCACGAAAGGCCTTGGCGAAATCGGTGCAGACTGAAGCAAAGCCTTCAGTGAGAATGCTATTCTTGGTCTTGGCCCCTGCCTTGGCCCCTGCTCTGTCCGTTATTTCGTGCCGTCGGAAAGATGACAGCCTGTGGTGGGTGGGGAAAACGGGCCTTCGTGGAGGCTGCCTCACGATTGGCAGCCCATGCGAGATTGATCGGACGCCAAGGCCAATAGTTAAATATGTCAAAAGGCAGTGAAAAGCCTATGGGACACGAGAACAGAGGGTTGAAAAGAGCATCTCGTCGTTGGAGTGTGGGATGCCCTTGAAGGTTCATAGGCTGCTACCTTTCATACCTCATGGTCATCAGGTTGAATTCCGGCGAAGTACTGGCAGAGGTCTAGCCCGTGTCTCGTCATGTCTGGCCTAATTACATTTGGGGCTGACCCAAGACGGATAACTCCAATTTATTCGGCAGAACACCAACACGGGCGGAGTCAGTAGCAATTCCTCCTCCATTGTTGATGCGTTGAAAACATGCTACGGCGGGAATCTTGGACGTCGGATTTTGCTTCCGAGAGGTTATTGGGTGGATTGAGATCTGAGGCTTGACAGGGCTGTCGCTGTCCATTTCGTCTTCGTTCCAGTCTCTGAAGCGTTGAGGTGGGTAAGGTTTGACTTCCAGCGTTGCATGATGTTCTCAAGGTAAGTAATGGCGGCGAGCCTCGCGAGTTTTCACAAGTGATGAGGGTGGCAGGGTAGCCGAAGGAGAAGAAGACGGAACGGTAGATGCGAGGCATTGGACATGGATGCGTCAGGCGTCCGTATCACTTGATAGTGAGGGAGAGGTCACCCGGATGGTTTGTTTGCCTTGGGCGCCTGGATGTCCTCAGGCACACGGCACTGGTTAGGCAGGAGCCACATTTTCGGTGTGCGTGCTGGACGACTGGTGGTAAACTCTGGTACGTACCTTGGCTTGCGAGCGTGGTCGATTGGAGATAAGTCAATCAATTCATCAAGGCAAGACTCAATTTGTCTCCCCTCGTGGCCTGCCCATCCATTCGATGTTCGTGTGTGGAGGCCCAACCTTATCGGCACATCTGACATCGCTTATCTATGGGCCGTGCACTTTGGAGTTGATCCCATTGGGCCATCACTTTTGATGTGGGCCATTGCACACCCATGTGCGTACAACGACCCATAATAATTTCCACGGACATGACCACAAGACGAAGCAGAAACGCTGTCGACCTCCCTCAAAGGCCACACGCTTAGAAGTAGTGACTAGCAGCACCTGCAGCTAGAGAAAGAACAGCCTCGTCGCGCTGTGATGGCATCCTCAACCCGACGCCCTCGAGACATATGACTGGGGAGGTGGGGCGACGCTACGCGTGGCGGTCTCCTGCTCCGACCTGGGAAACTGGCAAAAGAAAAAAAGAAAAAAAGGAAGCCAAAAGCGTCGACGTGTTTATGGTGTCAATCATTGCGGGCGAGCCGTGCCCCGCGATCCAACACAGATTTGACCGGGTGTCTCCACCCAAGTTGACAATGAGGTCCTCAGACTTGGCGCTGGTGAAGTGCATGACCAGATCATTCCCGAGCCCGAGGAGGGTCCCGACGGGCAGATGGCTCCTACAGACCAAGATTTGGACACGGACACAGTCATAAACACGGTGATATATATATTACAGACCCTGGCGAATGCGTCCGCTCCCAACGCCGCTGAGGACCATGTGCGTGGAGCTCAACCCGACGGAGCGAACAATGACAGGGCTGGTTAGGGACCGTCCGCTTTCTCTCACGCACTGCAGGTCAATGAGTATTCTGGGCACCAAGCTCCCGGAAACACGCCGTCAAAGCACGCTCTCTGTCGGACAGATCAATGAACCAACATGTCAAGATGGTCTCCCGCCGAGGAAGGGCGATCCTACACCCTGAGAAGGATAGATGTCACTGCGACGGGATGTAATCCCTCCCATTTGGAGTCAGTAAATCATCAGACTTTGGCAGCGAAATTAAAGAGAAAAGGTACTATTACCCAACCAGTCGGGCGTTCCTGAATGGCAACATTTGTCCCATGCAATGACGAAATACATTCCCACATACATAGCCTTTCGATTAGCTGATATGTCGCACTAAAGAGCACATCTGAGATGTGTCATGCCCAATATCTGACGCCGCTTTTCGTCAGAGGGTCCATCTTTACCCCAACGCCCAACCTGAATGAAAGGAGACAGGGTATGCCTTCGTGTACTGTGTCATTCTGCCCGGCTGGTGTGCTTGAGAACAAGAGACAGCAAAAGGGGTCAGAAGATGAAGACTCTCTGCCGAGGATGGAAAGAAATATCCCATGTCAGGTTCTTTTGACTATGTTTCCATTTTCTCTCCTTTGGATTCTCGACTCATGGTTTTAGAAAACAAATACCTAATCACCTGCGTAAACAAATGTTCGCCTCCCATACGACTCTGACAGAGGGTCTCTGGATGTGCAAACTGCGAAGCCACAGGACTGAGAACTGAGCGAGGTGCTTTTACTGCTTTTCTGCTACTGTGGAACCCGTAATGGGTGAGCACGAAGCTACCTCAACAAGACTATGCCAAAGATATATATAAAAGATTACATGACCCACGGGGAGACGCCATCCTGCCGTTCGATGGAACCAATTATGGCTGAAATGCTGAAAAACGACGCTGCTAGTTGCTTTGGAATGTATTGCTGCCTACACTCTGTGTAATTAAAGAAACACTCTTTGGTAGATGAAGTTGAATTCAATTGCACGCCCTTATTTATTCAGCAACGTGGAAGATTTTGGAGACTCGTGTGCTCCAGAGCCAACCAAGCTCCACTCAATCATTCTTCAGGCAAGGAATGGTTAGTCATAACCACTTTCACTTGAGATCTCGCCCCCAACGTCGGTGACCTTCGCACTTCGATGGAGTGTGATATCGAGCCTCAAGCCAAACCACCAGAGTATAAGAGATGGCGAGAAAATTGACGAGTGACAGCTCTAGGCGAAAGTTTATCCTCTGGCAAGTACAATGAGAAACAACTGATTGTGAATACTTGCAGCGTAACCCAAACGTCGTTGGGTCTGACACTAGTAAGCTGACGTATAAGGTTCTGAGCTTTTGAAGTGTAGTCGGTCGGGGCTTTATGAGCATGCACCCACCGCAGCGGCGGAGCCAATTTATTACTTGAGTCGGCAAAATTCACCGCTTTATTTGCTATGTCACACTTGGGAGTGACGACTTTTCGATGATTTCCTTATTAATGGAGGGACTTTTGAACTGGAATGTTCGTGAGACTAAAGGGACGTTTGATGGATGTCCCCGAGGCCGAAGAGACAGTCTTGCGAGATGCGGATTGCACCTGCAACCGGAATGAACCATGACTGAAGACATGTATAAACCCGTTCAGTTGTTGCGCCATAGCCCATTGTTCCCGCAAGCGTCACATACGGCGACCGGTCGAGCGTGTGCATTCATTCAGTTGGCAACTTGAACGTGATGATCCACTGGGCTCACCGTGGCTCCAACTTGCGTTCCAGAATTGGCTCGTCCCCCGCCGCGTGCTGTTACGAAGATGTCAGATTCGCTCACAGTACTAAGAAGGTTGGAGGAAACATATTCCAACTTTGAACGTTGTGCCATATACCATACTGCTTGGGCTCTCCTTTCTCTGGGCAGCTTGTGCTTTCTAAGCCGACGTAGCATCTGGAGTCATGAGAGTCAGCAGCATTTATGCCGGTCCAGACCTCGAGGGCAGATGGGACTTGCAAAGGACTTGATGAAGGTTGCTAGGAGTCTTTACTTTATTCTTACAAGCTATTGTAGCCTTCCGAATTGGCTATTGGTTGATACCAAGCAATCAATCGTGTTGAGATGAGTGGAAGGAAACACCTTACAGTGGCGAGAGACTCATGAGGCACCATATTAGACGACAAGCTTTGGGCAATGAAATTTCAGGGAACGAAGAAGTGACTCGCTCGGACGAGAGTATACTAAACGAAATTCTCTGGGGCATTGGCGAAAGCTTTGAAGTATTTCAATGATTCACAGGTGACAGAATTTTCGAACCGCCTTTTACTCATCCAAAGGACTTCTATTTTCTCTCGAAGACTGCTCAAGTCTCAGTCCGTCAATGCATTCTGGTCCCCTTTGACGATGACCGCCAACATCCTGTTAATCTTGGCTTGGGCGCGAGGAGCAAAGCAGACCATTCTAAAGTTCCCAACTGGTTCTTGCACCCTCATTTTAGCTTGTACTGTCTTAGTTCTTTTGGACCGTCAGCAAAGCGTAGCTTCAATGCTTTGGTGTCTAGTTCCTACCAATTTCTGCGTCGGGATCTTCGGTATCTGCAATTTCTTACTCTACCTATCCGTATGAACCCAGATGGTGTTTTCCGTGGGCCGATGGATCTCTTGTAATGAGTCAACGTGAAAACAGTGGCACAACTTCTGAAGGTGTTTCCCTTACCGCATCTCTTCCTTGAGCTCTGCTCGCACCTGTTTCCCCCTGCTGGACGCATTCTGGCTGCGCTGTGTGTCCTGGAGCAGACAACTCTGTCTTAAAGCCGGATCGTGGGGAGACACGATCTGCTATTTCTCAAGAAATGCTCAACTTCAGAGGCACCTTGAATTTGGGTCTTTCGAGATCTTGCCAGTTCGGTTAGCGGGACGGGAGGTGAACGCGATTGAATTCAGGTTTCCGAACGACATATTCAATCAGATAACACCGATCCGCCACAAGCTTACAGGGTGCTTAGGTCTAATGGAATCCGGCAGCTGGCTGGCTCACTTGGTTCAAACATATGCAGAGATACACACATTTACATCAGTGTTCTTTAACACACCCTAATAATCACAGTGTCCACTGGAGTGTCACACATCTTGCTCAGCAAGATCAGACTTTCACAAGCTGGCCGAAACCAATGTCAAGTATGTACCTTCTGCGGCTGACGTCGTTTTGACCTCGTACCATTCAGACTGCTCCCGGAGCACGGAAGATCGGATGGCGATCGAGGCTGAAGAAGGGACAGTTATGATTTGTCTAGAAGCTCAGCAGACGCCGAGAGGACGTTTGACCAAAACTGGATATTCCAGCAGAAAGCTACCTTGAGTAATCTTGACCGCAACTCTAGGAACTAATAGGTAACACACCAAGCGCGTAGCCTAAAGTGACCCTGACGCCAGGCTGCCTTGCAGCTTTATTCAAGACGTTCTCACCTCGAGTAGAAGATGAGTAAGCGGTGACCGCCGCTAGTCCACTTCGCTAACTCCAAAAACCCAAACGACACCCTCACGGGCGACAACATATCGCAACACATGTACGTCAGATAATCCACGTTCCGTTTTCCATGAGGATGCAAACTGGCTATGGCCTCTCTAATTCATAATCCCGGAAGAGAATTCGCCCACCTCCAAGCCCCAGGGTGGACACAGGACGATCATCTCGGACGGCATGGCTTTGTCATTTATACATCCCAATGGCTTCCTTTATTTCGTCCGGGGGAAGAATCAGGTGATCGGAAATGTTGGCAGGATTGACAAGTCAATAACAGGTCAATATATCGTCTCGACAATTCGTGGGCATCAGTGGGCTTTCAGGCATGTGACGTTTCTGAACTACGATGCTCTGATTCAGCAGATGAGACGAGAACTTTAGGACCAATCTCAGAGTTACAACAATCGCCAAGAGGATCGCTGTGGTCCTTTGAACCAACGTCGGCGATAATATTATACTTCAAGGTCCGGAAGAGTGAAGCTGAGTGAACGCTAAGAACCATGTGCAATAAGTGTCTTCCATAAGCACTCGGAGTTTCCTTTTACAGTATAAACGAAAGGAGCTTCAGATTGAAGCTGCGATAAAGATGGATAGAAAAGCAACTTACCGTGGGGATGACGGAGTAGGCTGATGTGATTCTTGGGAATATTTCCCAAGGGTTATCCTGGAGCTTGTGTCTATCCGCCCGTCATAGTTCTCACCATCATGACAGGTGTATGAACGAAGCTGGAGTTCCAGCAAATGACGTAGACGACTGCCATGTTCAGGCTTCTGATTCAGGGCTTTGCGCCTTTGACTTCAAATTTCGAGTTCTGAAAGTATCAGACTTGTCAAAACATACTGTGTTTTGACTCATTCCACTTTTGGCTTCTCGCCTTAGCAGTTTTGAAATCAAGAATAGGGGAAACAATACGAGAAAAAGAGACAGTCGTCTCTATCACTTGTGCAAACCTGGATCCTCTACAACAGTGCTAGTATAGTAATAACCCCCCTGCCCATAACAACGGCATTGCTTATTAAGTCAATAAAGCTCCATCTTCAACGAGAGATAACACAAACAAACAAACAACAAACAAAGAAGCAAAGCATGGTTGATCAGCGGCCCTTAGCAGGAAGACCCTTGTGAACATTGATGGGATTGATGGGCAAGACAATCGTTGAATAGTGGTGACGCTTAGCTGGCAGCGGAAGTGACTTTAGTCGTCGTCGCTCTCAATCTCGGGTATGTTATGGCCCTGGTCAGCGTAGCCTTGAAGGATAATGCGCGCGTTGAGCTTTGCGGCCTTCATGGCCAATCGGCGGCTTGTTGGCGCATCGGCGGGCAGGCTAAGCGTAGCCATCTTGATTGCCGAGTCTATCCACTCTCTATCCATTGCAGTTAAGCCCGGAGTCGTCTGCTGAGAGTGGCTGGTAGTAGGGGGTAGGGCCGCGGTCACATTGACATTAGCTGGCTGTTGGCGTCCTCTATTGGGATATAAGGCAATGGTGTCTAGATCCAGATGAAGTGAGGGAGGTGGGCCCAACGTCGAGCTTGTGGTAGTTGGATCGAGGGGTAGGCGCATGACAGGAGGGGGGCCCAGAGTGGTGTTGGTCTGCGTCGGAGCTGCGGTTGGGCTGACATGCAGTGTAGGTGGGGGGCCGATAGACGTATCCTCATTGTCGTCTGCACATCGGCTGGCTTCAGGCTCGTCTCCTTCATCTTCGTCCTCATCACTTGCCGACGGCCAGTGGACCAACGCGAAGGTCTCCCCGTCCCTCAAGGCTTTATTGAAGTCAGTTATCCTGTATAGACAATAGTATGTAATTGCTAAGAAATACCTTTGGCGGCGGCGATCACGTCCTTGGCCTGGAGCTCAGTCGCTGTTACATGGGACTGCTTGCGAGATCGGATGGTAAATTGGGCGTAAATAGCCGAGATGATTGTTCTGGGGGAGAAAGTCGCCTTGCTGGGAGAATTGCACAGGCTGGAGATCGTTGCGAGAGAGTTGCTGCTGCTGCAGATGGTCGGGCCAAGCCAAAAGACGAGTTCTCCATGCGTCATATCCATTGAGTTGGCGGCGGTCTTGAAGCGGGAGGTATGCTGGGGCTTGGTTGAGATCATAACCTCGGCAACTACACCGTTGTACAATGTAGATATGATGCTTCCGACATGGCCCTGGGACAGAACACTTGCGACAAAGGATGGAAAACATAAGGGTGGCATGTCTTCGTTCTCCTCTTCAGCTTGCTGGTCAGGTCCTTGTTTAGAGAGCGCAAGCCATCGTTGGTGTAATTGAGCAAACACAGTGGTGACTTGGTCGAGCTTCTTCTTCTCGGTTGAGGGGGTGACTATGAGGAACTCAAGGGTTGCTAGAGCTTGCTCAATGAGGGGGTCCTTGGACAATGTCTCGATAGTGATGCCAGACATCTCGATCTGGGTCTGGAAGGGCGGGGACAGAAGGAAATGGTGTGATGGGATCCTGATCGGTAAAGAGAGTCACAACGAACAGCGAGCAGCAGAAAAAAGGGCCGAAAAGCTCAAGACTCGGGCTGGACATGAGTGAGAGGGATCGTGAGTCTACAGAGATTTCAATTGAGAATGCATTGACAGCAGAAGGCAGCGACAAGTAAGGGATGCATGCCCCGATGTCCCTCCCCCGTTCCCTTTCCTTCCTTCATCTAGCTCAACACGATATGACGTTGGACCTCTTTCCCATCGTGACAGCTTCACAGAGCCTTTCCTACTGGATTGAGAAAAGGTACCTGAAGTACATTGTCTAGCGTGTTTCGACGGTGGACCTCCTGATAAACCCCGTGCCTATCACATCCATCGAGGCGACTTCCCAGAAGTGTTGCTGAGCAAGAACGCCCTGCCATTGCTTCCGAGAGAGAACAACCCCATGGAATCCACCTCAACATTCAAACACTGTGAACCCACCTGACCTCACGGGTCAATTCCTTCCTTCCTCTCATTTTCTGTGAAGCTGGTCACGGGCTGGTGGATTGCATCACATGTCACCTGCCATCCATTGACCTCCCGACATTCATATCTCCCACCTTCCGCGCCAGACAGTACACAGGCGCTACCTTCCACTCCCCTTCCGCGTCCTTCCCCAGCATCTTCTGTCACTCGTGGCTTCAGTTGCATACGGGCATCTTTCCTTCTCCCAACCGACTTGGCATCGCCAATCTTCCCTCCCCCACCACGCTCTTCGTCTCGGTCTGCCACCATATCGTCCATTCGTCAACCCACCCACCCACGTTCGTCGTCGTACGCAATCCAAAAGACAGCATCGGTTGCACCTCTGTGCCATTGTTTACTACGTCCCATCTGCAGACCGGCCTTCGCAATGCCCGGAGACTTGGAGACTCGGCAGGGTATGTCCGACTCCTCCGCTGCCTTGCCCGCAGACCTTGACTGACGTTTGTCGCAGCAGGAAGCCGCCTCGCATCCCCCGACCGCGCCACTAGCGACCGATCTACAATCCTATCCCTCATTGCAATTGCTCGAATGGTCGTCCAGCTTGATGAGCGAAACAAGGCAGACCCCGGCGCTGGCCACTCCCAAATGGATTGCGCCAAGGCAGCCTTCGCCACAAACGCCAGGCTTCTTCTCGCTCTGACCGAGGGCCTCGAGGACCAAAACGCCCAAGCAACGCCCGACAGCCCCGTCGCACGTCCGACCGAGACCCCTTGCGAGAACGGTACTCGCTAGCCCGCGATTGAGCAAAGCTGGGCTTCAGACGCCAACGTACATGCTTGAGTGGACCGTAGGCTAGCAGAGACCTGACGCGTTCGGCACGTCTTATGGATTTGGCTTCTCCGTCTGCAAAACTCCACCACCCTCACGAATGTAGGACAAAGGTTAGAAGGGGGAAAAAGAAAACTCCATCACCCTGGGACCTTCCGATTTATTGCTGGCAAGCTCGATGCTTTTAGGAAGACGTGACTCGACACTTCGATCGACAGGAGGCATTTATCTGGGCAACTTCGAATCGGGCAGCGCAAACTCGTCAAAGGGACGGTTCACGTCCAGAAAGTTTCATAGCCCGCTCAATACGAGTGGTAACACAAGACAGTCAATACAGAAACTTGCAAGATACAAAATGCCTTCGGTCTGCCCTGATGCTGCCTTGTCTTCGAAGCTGGCCAGTCCGAGAGAGTTGTGCCGGCCAAGACAATGGAACACTTTGAGACCATCACTGAGCATTCTCATTGTCCTCACATGCTGTCAATGCTAACTAGTTTATTAGTGGTGTGTTGAGGCGCTCTTATCGCCTCCGCAGAAACAGGGCAGCCCCCACACACTTGAAAACCCGCGCGTGTCGACCCTTGTCTCCTCCCCAATCGCCTGCAATCGAGGCTGGCAGATGTCAGCCTACAGGCCCCCTCGGCCCATCCATTGTCGCCCAGTGCTGAATCGTGTTTCAAGCTATTTCGCCCTGTTGCTGAGGGAGCGGTCTACGCAAAACGGCCACTGTTTTCCTCCAGCGACAAACTACTCGAACAGGGAACACAGGTTGATGATGACGGGTCGATGCCAACGTAAGAGGTACGCTGCATGCAGATCACGAAGGGGAAGACGAAATTCAATCTCTTCATTGAATGTATCGTCTTCAGAATATGACAACCCATACGAAACCGGCCTCCTCTCCCCATCTAAAGGCATCAAAGTCCCAGATATCGGGCTCCGAGATAAACCGGCTCTGGCTTCAAATCAAAGGCCCATTTCGTCGAGTTTGTCTTTCCGGAAGGCAACGTGCCTCGAGAGGTGCACACAAGTCAACACCGACAACCAAGACGAGTCCCGACCCAAAGGCCACGAGACGGTTCCAACCATGCTCCCGCCTCACTGACGCTGGTCCTCTTTATGAATGCCGCTTGACGTTGAAAATATCTCGGCGATGTAGGACGGTGAAATTTGCTTTTAGGGTGAATCTTCCATGGTGTATGTTACGCTCTTGTTCTGCTCAAGATCATCAAAGGCCTTCTATTCGGATTATTACCGTCCGGCCGCTCCCCCCAACCGGTTCAGAGGGTCCGCAACTTAGAGACATCAATCCAACACGCTATCCTGATGTCTTCCCTGAAGATATTGCTCTGGGATAAATGATCCATTGAAAGTTAATTGACCTTTGAATTGCACTTCCCTGGGCTCACGAAACAATGCTGACGCAAGATTTGAAATACATACTGGTTCTCCTGCTCCTATATAGCGCTGTCCATGCCGAAATTGACCCATGCCTCGCAATCCTTACTCTATTTTGAACGCAATAAACTACACTCATCCTCGAAAGCATCAAGCTTCCCTCCCGATACCGTCTTCCACCGCCCCAACTAACACGAGCTCCTAAACTGCCCGGCCATCAGTCCATCGATGCCATAGGACAGACACTGTTCAGCTCCTGCTCGCTCGAAGCAGCCTTGGAATTGAAGCTGAACCTCGAGGGCGGCGGAGGCCGAAGCACAGGCAGCACGTTGTCAACGTAGTCAACGCGAGTCCGTCCATCGAGCAACGCATCCGCCACGGCGTGCGCAAGTCCAACATTGTCCGCCCGGTCGGGATCGACAGACGTACTGCTCACGCCGAGGTCAGTCATGCGCGCGAGCCAGACCTGCAGAATCTTTTCACGGCACAGATCGTGAGCCGCGCGACCGGTCGAGCCGGCGGGTGATCCCGGATGACACTCTGACGCGATCGGGTGCATGCCCAGAAACTCAAACAGTTCTGGGCCGGGTCTGGCACTGGGGCTATTGTGACTGGCGTACCTCTCCGACGCCATCAGCCGGCGAACGAGGCGGCAGACTGTCTGGCGGGATGGTTGTGGTTTGTCATGGGCTGGTTCCAGAGGCATGTCCTGCGTAATGGATGGTGCCGCCGGAGTGTAATACGCCGGGATATAATAGGTGAGGAGAAAGCAGATTCCGAATGCTATTAAAACGAAGCAGGAGGCGATGCAGATGTTATGCTCCTTTTGCGGGCGTTTCGAGTTGTCGCTTTCTTGTGGGGGATGATTCGGGGCCACGCCTCGCGTGTTACTGGGCCGCGCAATAGAGCGCATCGGAGGCGAACGTGTTGAGATGTTGACCGGCATCATCAACTACCAGCATGCGTTCGAGCCGAATTGTAGGAGGTAGTGTTGAACCGAAGAGTATGTATCTGGTGGGAGAAACAAGTTCATCTTATGGACCATGCAGCCAACGCCCAGCTCTTTTATTCGGATACGCCGAGCCGTCGTGCGCCAATATCAGACCGGTAGGGGGGCCATGATCATTTTGTGACAAAGTATCAAGAGTGCTATGTCAGACTCCTCGGCACGGATGACAGTGACCAAGAAGACCGCACGGAAAGTTCTATCAGGGCAGAAGGGCCGTCCACCGTTTTGACGAGTCACATCATGTTTGTTGCTATTGGCAAGGTATTTGGAGAAAGTGAGGGCGTTCACTGGCCCGGTGTCAGCCTCATATTAGTTCATTGAAAGACGAAACCGGCCCCGGCAATTTCGGCAATTTGAATCAGCCACGGCGAGTGTACCTATGGACTTGCACCAAGCAATACCGCAAAGGTTTGAAACTGAGGAAGGCCCAGTAACCCATGGCTGCAGCCGACCAGGCCCAAACTGACCAGGCTCAAGCTAACCGGCCACATCTGCAGCGTCCAGAGGGTTCTGCATCTATCTGCGTTGGTCCAATCTTGATGCAAGTATAGAAAGCAAGACCCTCTACCGGTCATGAGTCAATCCATCCTCCAAGCACCCCAACATCTCCAGCTCACAACATCAGCTCGACAAAGACATATCCGCTGCCATGGAGTCCAACAAATCGTTAGCCCGCGAAAGGCGACGCGAAGAAAGACGCAAACAAAGAGCGTACGACAGAGAACTCGAAGAAAGACTGCTGCAGGAGAACACGGCAGCGGAGGCGACGATGTTTCTTGTGCCAACGACCTCTGGGAACGGAACCAGCGCCCAACACCGACCCGAGGGCGCTCGAAGCGACGGCGGCGAGACCATAGCAGTTGCACTGCGCCCAAATGTTGATTCCGGTTCCTCGCTGAACAAGTTTGTGCGATGGGCGCAGGATGACGAGGTGATTGAGATCCCCCGCCTGACGTATGGCGATGAGTCCGATGCCGCGGTTTCCCGAGAAATCACCACGCAAGCGAACACAGTTGCCACCACCGCTGCTTCCATGGACGACAACGCATTGTCGGAGCATCACGCAGCCCCGCGACCGAGCAACAACCTCAGCTACGTCGACGGCCTGTTCATCAACGCCGGCGCCCACGTCGAGTCTCTGACATGGACCAAGACCGAGACGAACAACCACAATCACTACTACGCCCATCCGCAGGCACAGCAGCAGCAGCAGCAACCCACAATCGAGGCTGCTCCCAAGCAAGACGGAACTCGACAGGGACTCGTCTCGCGCATCCTCCAGTCTCCGCACTTCTACAAGTGGCTAATATACGCCATCCTCGCCGTCGTTGTCATTCTCGTGGTGTGTATGACGGTCTCTTGGGCCTGTCAGCTTGTTCTGGAGGCGATTCTCTTGCCGTTCCTACTGGTCCAACTTGTCGGTACGGGAGTGATGAACATTTATCACGGCACTCTCGGGAGGATCTTTTCGTCGACTGCACCGGACACCCAGACGCCGGCGCCGGTGGAAGACAACACCGCCGGCGGCTTGTACCAGACCGCCGCTATCGTCATATCGCCCTTGATTCCGTACCTCTCCCGACTCGCTGGCGTCACTGGTCAAGCGGACCTCGTCACCCGCGAGACCCAGAGCCTCCTCCTGATGATGCCTCCCAGCGACGGTGGCGTGCCAGCCGCTGAGCAGATTTCCGCGGTCCTGGAACACCTGCAGACCGTTCAGGACGAGACCAACGTGGAGTGGGAGCATCACCTGCGAGACGACCTCCGCGCCACGCGCCGGGCAACGGCTGAGCTGCGCCGGCTCCAGCCTGATGCAGAGCGGAAGGTGGCCTCGTGGTGGTGGTGGATTCTCTGCGAGGCGCCGCCACCGGCGTTGGTCCCGGCAAGATGGTGTGCGGGTCTGCCGTCGCGCGTCGTCGCGGTGCTGGACAAGGCTGTCGATGTGGCGCAGGGGGCCAGGAAAATCCGGGAGGTGCACATCAAGGACGGACGCATTCTTGTCTCCGCCCACGACGTCAAGGAGGAGGTGTGCCGGCTGCATGATCAGGATGTGCTGGGCGGCATGGTCAAGGAGATTGCGCGGCAGATCTCCGCCCAGGCCAAGGATGGCGGCAGCGACGTACCCGACGGCGTGGTCAAGGAGGAGGAGGACAAGGTGAACAAGGGCATCGCCGCGACGGCAACAACGATAGCGACAACCGAGAGCCTGCGCCGAGCGGAGACGCGCCTCGGCGACCAGCGCAGCGGGCTTCGGGTCAACTGCATGGCGGCGGCGCACGTGGAGGCAGGGGTCGGCATCGTGCGGGACAGGCTGGTTGCACAGGTTGACGCCCTGGAGGAGATCTCGGACTCGTTCATGTGGCTGCGGCAGAGCGTGGTGGACCAAGACAAGAGCGTCCCGGACGCCATCGAGAAGGGCATCGAACTGCTTGCGGCTCTGGAGGCGGAGCTCATGAGATGCGTGTGAAGTCGAACAAGTTCATAGAGATCACGGAGATCATGGAGAGCTTGGATGGCATGGAGGGCATGAAGATCAAGGAGACTTAGGTAGGTAGACTGGCAAATTGAGAGATTACCCAGCTGTGAATCCTGTGACGAACACAAAGAGCCGCATGACACGAGACTGGCTTCAGCATGAAGAACAAAGCACCAGAGTCTTACAGATCGAATCCCAACAAGAGCAGGTCAACAGTGGCACCGAGGACATGAGAACCTCCCTGCGCGCCGGGTATGCTCTGGAACAGTTCCTGAGCGATGATGTCCAGACCCTCCCGCAGCAGCGCCGCCCTCTTTCGAAGATGGTCGGTCTGGTCCTCCAACAGGCGCAACTCAGCCCGCATCGTGTGCGCTCGACCGTTGTTGTTCTTGCGACCACGCCAAAGGGCCATGATCTCGTCGCCTTGGACGTGCCGCAGCTCTAGATGCAGCTCCGCCAGCTTGCCGAGCAGGAAACGGTATTGCGGAAGCAGATCGGTCTCGTTGTTGTCAGGAGAAGGCATCATTCGTCGCGATTGGAGAGACTGTCCGTCCTCATCGTCGCCAGGGGGGAGCGTCATGCGGTCTCGCCGGGGTTTGACAACAGTTGCAGGTGGGGTGGGAAGATTGACAGGAGGGAGCTGTCGTCGAGGGGATTGAGTGGTGGTGGTTTGCGCGATGTTGTTATCATCAGGGGCAACTCTCGGACTAACCGACCGTTGAGACTGGCCGCCGAGCTGGGGCTGGGATGGGAGAACACGGTCCCGAGTGGGCGGCGTGATGTCGGCTGGGCGCAGCGAGACCGGCTGCTTGTCCTTCCGAGCTGGTCGATGAGTCTCGATGGATTCCGACGCACGAGAGGGGCGCAGTCCGGGTTTGGCGCGCCGAGCACGGGATGAGGAAGGTTGCAGGTCTGCCGGTGGCAAGAGTTCGTCACGAGGAGACGCTCGCAAACGAAATACAGGGGGCGGCGAGGGTGGCGGCGGCGACGGGGGAGGCTGGCCCGCGATGATGTCTTCTTGTTGCTCTTTCGGGTCATGATCCTGACCTTGGTCGTCCGCGTCGGGCATGTCGGGCGCGTCTGCCATTGTAACATCGCCTTGCCAGGTCGGGAGAGTCCAGGCATCAAGGGCCGGGGGATAGCTGGTTCCAATCGCTGAATGTCAGTCATGGCTCGCGGTTCGCCAACGGGTGGGTGCAATGCAAGGAACGCGCAACTCACAATCTGGTTTGGTCACCATCCTTGACACCCTTGAGCATCTCATTGCATCCCTTCTGGTTGCTGAGCTCCTCAATCCGCGCCTTGACGGCGCTGGCAATCTTCGGGTAGATGACATCGACGTACTTCTGGCCGAGGTCCGCAATACCGAGGGCCTTGTGGAGCTCCGCGAGGTGGAAGTCGGGTGAGGCCTTGGTGAGTTGGTGGCGGACGATGTGGGCGCGTATCTTGGTTTTCTCGGAGGCGGAGTAGGAGAGGCGCATGCCCTGGACGATCTTGACGCCGTGGAAGGTCTGGCGGGTTCAGTCAGCAACCAGACATGTTCCCGGTAGTTGAGAGAGACTTGCATCCGCGGTGGCATCGGCGAAGAAGTTGGACTTGACCATAGTCGATGGCTGGGTGCGCCCTCGGCGCAAGACGAGCCACGGAGTGGACAGCCTTGGAGGAGACTGAAACGGACGAGCTGTCACACTGTGGAAGGAAAGGTTGCCAAAGGAGGCCGAGACGAGACGAGCTGCCACAACGTGGAGAGGAAAGGAAAGGTACGCAGAAAGGTTGCTGAAGGAGGGAGATGCGGGAGTGGACGGAGCTGAATGGCTTCTGATTGGAGGGGGCGGGGGCAAACGGAATGGCATCAACCTGGATGGAACAACAGAATGGACGGAGACGACGCATTGACATGGCATCACAGGAAGGCCGAGAACATGGAGACTGAAGAAGAGGTTCGCTGCATGTGTGTGAGCCAGGGCAAGTGGGCACAGCAAGACAGGAAGCGGTGAATACCAACACAAACGGAGAAGAAAGCCAACCTCGGAGAACCAACACCACCACCACCATAATTATCGCCATCATCGACCCCACGCATTCAGCTCCTCCTCAATCTCCTCCTCGAGCACCTCTACGCCAGCACCCAGCAGCCTCATCTCGGCGTCAATCTCGCGCATGCGGACGTCGTTGTGTGTGAGCGACTTGAGAGCCTCCTTGTAGTTCTCCATGACAGCGGCGCGCTGCCTCTGCAGGCTTCTCATCCGTTTGGCAGCGTTCGGAGCAGGGCTGAAGATGCCGTCTCCGCCGGAAGGGGTCGCTGGACGTGTCCGGGGCACGTTGTTGTTGGTGTTGGTGCTGGGGGTCACTGGCGAGGGGGCGTTGGCGCGCCTATTGGTGTTGGGAGTACTGGGCCGGGCAAGGTTGTCTTGACGGTTGCCGGCGTTGGGTCGCGCACCAAAGCCGTATGATCGTGGGGTGCCGGGGTCTGAAGTCATGTCGGAGGGATCGACGGCGCGGGAATCGTCTTGGAGGGATCTGAGGAGGTCTTCGTCGGGCTTCTGCGGCGCGCCGCGACCTCCTCTGCAGCCACGGCTGCGGTTCTTGCGGTCCGGAAGGGGCTGGGCCGGTGATTCGTTGTGGCGATCGAAGGTGTTCCTGATCTTCTTGAGATGCCCAAGCCGCTGGGCTCTGCCGTTCTCGAGGTGCATGCCGGTCAGGGAGGTTGAGATGGTATCCGCACCGTCCGAATCGTCGTCATCATTGTTGATGTTATTGCTGATGCGCCCCGGGTCTCGGCGGGGCTGCTGCTCGCTGGCGAGGAATTGAAACTCCTCCTGCAGGAGCTCCGTGGGCCTCAACAGGTTGAGCGCGTCGACGTACTGGCATCTCTGGCGATCGTCGCTGCTGTAGGCTTCCTTGGCCGCATGCCGGCGGATGTCGTCGTCGCGGTCGGCAATGTTGACAGCTCCAGCTCTGAGGAGGACCCCAAGGAAGCCGCGCTGGGATTCGTCGGAGTCTCGAAAAGCGGAAACAGACATGATGCAAAGGACGATGTTGTCGACGTGGCTTGGGCATGAGACAAGTCGTGAGGGGTTGGAGGAGGAGAAGAAGCAGCGGTGAGGCAGATGAAAAGCGAGGAGGGAAGTGAAGACTGCAAGACTCAAGACAGACGAGCAAAGGTCTTCTTTGAGAAGTAAACAACCGAAGAGAGCCATGTCCGTGCTTGCGATGCGAGAGACATTTTGGCGGCTCCAACCTGGCAGAGAATGTGACTGCTCGTTCTCCAGCACACGAGCAGGGCAGGCGATTGGCCGATCTCCCCCACGCAGATATCAGCATTGCCCTCTCCGTCTTGGCAGGACGGCATCTGCTGTGGTGTGCCATGCAGTTCGTCGGTGTGTATCCGTAGTTCGTCCCTCACATCCTTCCCTTGCCGTGCAGCTCATGCGTCATGCGGTTCATCCGCCAGCGGTTCGTTAGGCAGTTCGTTAGGCGGTTCGTCCGGCATGCATTGCATCCCTAGCTGACGATCCGTGCATGATGCAGGAACCAGCAGCGCTGGGGTTGACGTTGTTTGGTTCAGCAGGTGGACAGCCCCAGATCCCCAGGCACGTTCCCGCGCGGTGAGAAACATCAACCTCTAGAAGAGAACACTACATACCAAAAAGCTTCTTTGCGCCCTGTCGCCGCCGCTCTGGGCCACATCCCGGACATCTGGATCATGGTGTTAAGCTCCGGATCGTGAAGGGCGGGGCGGCAAACGCTGAACAGGTGTTGGTGTGACCGCACCCCGTCGAACCACCAGACACCGCCTAACGAGAGCGACACCAGACCCCAGGTCTGTCTGCGCGAGCGCAGCTTTTGCGGAGAGCAGGTCGCTTCTCGCAGAAGCGACAAAAGGCAGACCTTTCGTCATCTGCGACGTGTCTGCTGAGTCCTCTGCTGCAACACCTTCTCTTCTTGCCCTGGGCCTGCGCGCGGGCGCGCGCACACACACACACACACACAAGACTCAATCATCGGTAACTTTGTGATGATCTCCAGCATCTCCTCAGACGCCCCCATGGCGCACGTCTCTTCTGCGCTTGCAATCTCTTGCTCAATTTCGTTGCCACGGGCATCCCGTCAACGGGCCCAACAAGCCGCCGGCTCCGTCATCTTCCACATCCACACATCCACCCAAGACGGAAGCAATCTCCCTCGGGCTTGCGCACACAGACTCCAACATGTGCATCCGGCATCTCCTCAGACGCCATTCACGCGCTCCTCTTCCGCGTGTCAATCTCGTTGCCCCGGCATGCCATCACAACTCGCCGGCTCAGTCATCCTCCACATCCACACATCCACTCAAGACGGCAACAATCCGCCCGGCAACATGGCAGACCATCGGGCTTCGCTTAATGCCACGGCACCCCAATCTTCCAGGCGGCCATTCTCCCACTTGGCGCCAGCGTTACACAGCAATCTCGCTCCCGTCTCGCCGATACACAACCGCGCAGGGGTGCAAACAACCACCCATCCAGCCACCCACCTAGCCACACACACTCGTGCGCGCGTGCGTCCGCCACAGCCACAGCCACCGCCACAGCCACAGCCAGCCACCAACAGCTCCCGCCGTCACGTTCGAGAGGGAAGATTGGCCATGCAGAGACCGGTTCGGAAAAGGGAATGTGATTTTGCGGACCGGGCACCGTAATCTCCCATTCTCTTGACTGACTCCCCTCTCCTATTGGTCTTTCGACTCTCTCTCCCGTCACGGTGGCCAGTTCCACGGCCAGGTCAATTTGCCGCAGCGATTCGCGCCCCGCGTGCGCCATGTCCTTTGCCCACGCTTCTTCCCATCTCTGTCCTGAGCGTCCTGTCTGCTCGGCCGTGGCGCTCAAAGATGGCAAGATATCGTGTGCAGAGACATCGGCAGCAGCGGTGGTCGCAGCGCAGCGCGGCCAAGGTTTCACGGTCAACAAACAACCATCTCCACGCCAACTTGCCGCAGCGATTCGCGCCCTGCACGCGCCATGCCCTTTGCCCACCGCGGCTCTTCCCATCTCCGTCCTGAGCGTCCTGTCTGCCCGGCCGTGACGTTCAAAGGTGAGAAGACGCTGTGCGCATGGACATCGGCAGCAGCAGTGGCAGCAGCGCAGCGGGTGCTTCTGAGTGGGAGGCGCGAGATTGTGCAACAAGGTGGTGGGAGATGTAGGCGGCACATGGGGAGAATGTAGTTGCGTGTATGTATAGTGTCTTGGTTTGCTGGGGGGACGCCCCTGGCACGCAAGATGCTGCGCTGTCCAGTTCGCAAGAGGCAAGAGTAGATGGAGGTTTTGGAAGATTGTATGTTTGCGTGGGCGCTGTGAGCGTGGTCGGTGTGTGCCGCCTCCGGCCCGTGAGACGGGGGGAAGCCGTGTAGTCCGGGGCGTGCGGAAGCCTCCGCCGAGAGGAATGTACAAGAGTTAGCATTAAAGGAGTCTCATCCAAGGTCGCGCATGTTGTGCACAGTGCTAATAGCACTATATACGCAGGTGATATTTGGTATTTCTACCAAAGGCCAAGGCAGCATTGCGGCATCCCACCGCATCGGGCGCATGTCCACGGCACTCGTTGCAACGCAAACACCGCAAGCACCTCACCCACCGCCACCAACACCACAACATCCATCTCCGCGCTGGCCATCATCACCAGATCCCTCGGGCCTGTCGCGTACACGGCCAGCGACCCAAAGATGCCCCGGAGCCGCAGCCGCAGCAAGAGCCAAGGCCGTGTCGACCCCGTCCGCCGGGCGTGCCAGCTGCGCCGTTTCCACCGCGACCTGCAGGCCAAACACCCGTACAAGAAGGACCTGATCGCCAGGTTCGACACCGATACCCTCGCGGCCATCGACCTGCTGATCGGGGATGGCACCGATTGGCAGGTTGTGCTGGACGGTGAGACCGAGCATGACCCGAACTGGATGAAGAAGCCCCAGTCCCTTCCATCGGCCATAGTCTGGATCAAGAGGTGGGCGAAAGATGCTGCGGATGGCCAGGAACATGTAGACGGTGGAGATGGCCCAGTGCAAGTTGCGACGCCTGATGATGTCGATTCAGCCAACCTCGAGGGTCCTTCCGGCAGCGAGCGTGAACAAGCTGCGGCGACGGATGTCGTCGGTACGGCCACCCTCGATGGTCCTGCCGATTCTTCAGCCAACCTGGATCCTCCTCTTTGGAACTTGCAGGCGGGCGACAAGGCACGCAACACCTGCGAAGAAGGTTTGAAGGTTCTCACCGTGGGGCCCCTCGACACAAGACCATCCAATACGGGACCCTCTAACACAGAGACCCTCGTCCCGAAGCCCCTCTTCTCCAACCCCTCCAACACGGAGCCCCTCCTGTCGAATTCCCTGTTCTCGAAGCCTCTCAACGCGATGCCCCTCAGCACCGGACCGCTTGTCTCGAAACCCCTCTTCTCGAAGCCCCTCGACACAAGACCTTCCAGCGCGGGGCCCCTCGTCTCGAGGCCCCTTGACACTGCTGCCGGCAAGTCGAACAGCACTGAACCACGGGCAATTCGCTACCAGAACGCGCAGGTGTATCCGTCACTTCCAGTCCACTCCCGACCGAGAAACGAACAGCCGCGTTCCTCTTTGCGGTTGCCGACCAACGCTCGCGAAAGCTTCGGCTCTCAAGAAGTCGTAGACGCCATTGCCCGGTACACGTCTTCCAGCACAACATCTCACTCTACGGCCGTCCACAAGGAAACAGAGGCGGAGGCCCTCGAGCGCCGGGAGAAGGACCTCGCACGCAAGAGGGAAGAGAACGCCCTGGCCACGGCGGCGTACGACGAGATCCCACAGCCATATTTGGACTGGCTCGTGGCGTACAAAGACGCATCGCGCCGGCAGCGAGCCATGGAGGAGGCGGAAGAGCAGTGCGAAGCTGTGCAAGCCAGGGTCAAAGTGGAGCGAGACGCGCTGGATGTCGCGACGCGGGAGCTGGAGGGAGCCAAGAGAGCGGTAACGTATGCCAAACAACAACGGTTCGTCGGGTCTGGCCACGAGGGGGCTGTGCTTAGTCGTGATGCCGGTGCTGCTGATAATGATGCACCGCTTCATGCGCTGCGTTCCCACCGCAAGCAGAGAGCCGAGGCATACAACACGGCGTTGGAGAGGTGCACCACAGCCGCCAAGGAACATGCAGCGGCGTACGATGACTGGACCACCGCGCGAGACGCGTATCAAGAGGCGGAGGTCCTCGAGGCACAGCGCAAACGCGCGTGGGAGCAGCTCCGCGGCGTGCGTCGAGGTGATGTCGGTCGATGAGGAGAGATCGGTCTGGAGAATCATGTAATGTTAGCTTTAGACTCTGAGGCTTGGGATATGCTGGAGATATCAATGTTGGCTCGACATACTTAGAAACCTAGTCTGGATTGCGCCTATCGTATGCTACCTACTGGTGACTGCGCGCGCCACGTCGCATGCTCTCTGCCCACCACCATTCCCGTTGGCTCTGGCTACGGCGTGCGTTATTCGTGCCCCAATTCGCCAACCCTTGGAGCTGTGTGATCGTGGAACCCAAAGCGGGAATGTACCAATGCGTTCGCGTCAGCACCTGGCGCCATCCTCCAGCTTGCTCCCATGTCTCGGTGACCCACGGCCCGCCGCGCCACCAACAGGCCATGTCGTCTGCTTGCTGGACGTCCAGCAGCGGCGTCCCGAGGAGGGCTACGGTGCGATTGCCTTGCGCGTGGAGCTCTGACACCACCGTACCCACGATCTGGCGAGAGAAGCCGATGGCCCATGTCAGAGCCGAGGTGGTGTCGAGCATAGGTAGGAGCTGGTCGTAAGGCGGGATGATGCGGGCGAGAGCGAGCTCGGTGGCATTGAGCTGGGCAGATGAAGTGCCGGCAAATCGCCATCCGGAGGTATTGTCGCGGGTGTCGTTGCGCAGCTTCTGAGCGCGCGCGTCTAGGACGACGTCGGACCGGAGGATGTTAACGAGCAGGCTCAGACTGATGACGGCCCTGGCGACGGTGTGCTGAAGGGAGTCCAGGTCGTCGGCAGCAGTGTAGACGGCTTGTGCAAAGCTTGACGGCCTGCCTCGAAGCTCCGGGGCGTCGAAGAAGAGTGTGCTGATGGTGTGCAGCACGCTGTGCGATGTCTCGTTGTAGAAGCGCAAGTCTTGGTCGCGCGAACTTGTGGCGTTGCCCTTATATCTATCATCGTTGTGGAGGGGGAGTCGGTCTTTCAGGGCTTCGAGGAGATGGAAGATGGCGTAGGTGGAGGTCGAATGCCAGGAGGACGTCAGGGTGGCCGCTGCCTGGTACCAGCGCGGGCCGACGTTGAGCGTGGAGCGCGACACGTCTCGGCACAGAAGCACTGCGTCCGCGTGTAGGGACGGGCGCGATCGCGAGGACCAAGCCTTGACGGCGGCGCAGAGCTCAGATGAGGCCGTGTTGAGGTGATTGAAGAAGTCGGCGACGGTCATGTTGCCCGGAGGTATCTCTCGGGGGTTCGGGTGGATGCGGTAGTGTCTGTCGACGATTTCTTGGACGCTGCCAACCACAGGGAGAGGGGCGACGGCGTGGTGCTGCAGCAGGGAGATGAGGTCGTCGAAGACTCGGAGCGGCGCCTGACGGACGCGGGATGGAGCTGTCGGAGAGCCAGGTCGAGGTGGAGACGACGGCGGACAGGTGCCGGACGCATTGGACGAGATGATGAGAAGGGCGGTGGCAGCAATGGTCACGAGCCACAAGATGAGAAGCCAGCACCGGGATAATGAGGATGGGGGCGAGAGCCAGAAGGAGCGTCGGGGTGGACGAGACGGAGACGTGAACAGAGGGATCGTCTCCTCGACGATGCAGAAGTCGATATTATTCGGGTCGATGTCGGTATCGGGCGAATGCGCATACACGTAGGCTACGGTGCCATTATCGCGCAGGCGAAGATTGAGGGGGCCAAGTGGCGACGGAGAGAAGTTAGGATCGAACGTCATATTGACGGTTTGGAGGTTCAAGGAGGCGTAAGCTGTGTCCTCGGCGGCGGGGCCGGGGCGTGTGCCATTGGCATCTTGGACAGCATCGTGACTTCTGTCTCGGAGGAATTCGCGTTGCAGAGATACGGTGAATCGAAGGGTAACGTGTTTGGGGGTGTTGCCGTTGACGTTGGTATCGGCGTCCGAGTCGGAGGCGGATTCGGTGGTGTCAGCAGTGTTGATTGGGGGCGAAGGAGATGGCCGAGGCAGCGCAAGTGTCGAGTCTGAGGAGTCGGCCATCTGTGGCTGTCGCTGTTGCTGTGGCTTTCACTGTGGCTTTCACTGTGTGTCTTACTGTGGCTTCCGCAGTGGCTGTGGCTAGTGGCTCGGGTGCAGCTGTTGCGATAAGAGAGGAAAACGGAAAGGAGACGGCAGTCGGAAAAAAGGCAGGAATGAACAGAGTTTAATGCTTTCCTGGTACTGAATGGTAAGTTTTGCTCTCATCCGTTTGTCTATTGTTTATCCATTGTTTGTTCATCAATAATGTCATCTGCGACTGTCCCAATGCGCAATGCGAAGAGGGAGACTGGCTGTTATTGATTGGTGGTCTCGCAGACGTGGCCCACTGTGCGCACTGTCCAGCACCGTACCTTACCTTAGGTCAGCAGTTGCACCGAGCTTCCACCGTTGGTCCATTCACCGGGAACCCACCTCATCATTGCGGCTCACTGAGCCCCGAAAAGTCGCTATTCCCCCCAACTCAACTGCTGCCCTCGACCCTGTGTCTACGAAGGCAGCCAATACAGGGAGCATGGACTGGATGAATGGTTAGGGACACGGCGGCTGGTGGTCCCTTTGCAGTTAACCGCTATATGCTTTCCATCTCCTCCGCAGGAGTGCGTGGTGTCTGCGACGGCTTTCTCGTCGACCGGTCCCTTTCAACGTTGGAGCGTCTCCGAAGCTGAAGACGGCCGGCCGCCTTGGCTGATGCCCACCAGACATCTCTACAGGCTGGAATGCGACATTGCAATCTAATAAGAAACAGTCATGCGCCGAATGGCGGTAGACTTGTTCATGCTTGGTCTGCTGTCCCTTTACCTGGGGCTGATCACCGTCTTACTTCCAGCAGGCACTCGTGGCGTGCATCGAATTTGTTGTGCATACCGACTCATGCGTCGCATGCAATCGATAGCATCACCAACCTCAATCAAGTCGCTTCCTAGCTCAGTCGCCAAAGAATACTTTCGATTTTTGAACAAATGAACAAGTGAAGTTTCACTCACAGCCCAAAAGACGCATCACCATGGTTTTGGTCCATATGAAACCGTAGCTCGCTCGATACCGATTTTTGCTCGGTACGAAACCTGTTCAGTGGCTCCATGCCCCACTGAACAAATCGGTATCCTACCGATTTTATCACTAAAAATCGGGAGGTATCCACTAAACGCACTGTACTTACAAAGGATACCTCCCGATTCCAGCTCTGTAATCGGGAGGTACCACCCCAAGCACGCCCACCCGGATATCCCCGCATGAGCCGGCCTTCCACAGATGGCGACCTGTTCCCATGGTGCATCTCAACACGACTATCGCTCCGTCAAAGACTCGGGGCAGTTGCGGCAGGCCACCATCAATCCCATCGTCTACAAGCTTGCTATCTGATGCATGCAGAGGCGAGCGTTGAACAATGGCCGTTGCGTCTGTTTGCCCCTCGCACCCTGCATCCTCCGGCCTGCCTTCGATTGACGTGCGCTTGGGAGGTTAAGTCTGCGACCCATCCCAGGAATTGCGGGATCGCCATGTCGGCTGGTCGACACAAGTCGTGAGCGCAATCTCCATGGTTGAAGAGTCAAGGACGGATGTTGAACCGCTTTGGCGTGCACCCCAATGATTGATGCAGCGAGGACATGGCTGTTCAGGAATTTCAAGAGGTACCTAAATGCTCCAGTTCTGGAGGGGTCAAAGCTTCTTCTGGTGAGGTGCTACCAGCTGCGACGATGTAGGTGGACGCTGCTGACGTCACACCCTGAGCGAAATATCCCACGAGGCACGTGACTGCGCGCATCCACCTCAGCGCGTCGCGTCGCGCACCCGACCCCACCCCCACCGCACCTGTCCCAGAAACCAACGACACAGCTCCACGACTTTGTCGCGAGTGACGGTCCATACCACATCACCACCACCCACTGCTACGACAACGAACGTCAACCTGAATTAAAAACCAGCCCCAGGAAAGACATGCGTGTCCGACCCCAAAGCCACGCGCCTCTTTCACAGGTTCGTCAATTGCGACAGGACGTGGACCCGAAGTTAGTCGGCATCCGTCAAGCAGCCAAGCCCTCGAAGCCGGCAGGGCCGTCTCCTTTGCGCCGCGATCCAGTGATCGGGCCACGGCTGTCAACGTAGGTAGATACGACCCCCAACTCAGATGATGACGAGCTGGCCGAGGGGGCAGTTTGGTGCCCCAGAAATTACCACATCAAAATTTCTTATGTCAGCGGAATTGTGCACCCTGATGATTAACGCACGTCCACCCACGCATCTGCAAACGGCCAAACACACACAATCTCGTCGTCCATGTTTGCTCCCGACAAACCTTTTCCGCCTAATATCACCACCTCCGCCCTCACAGACAATCTCAACTCGTGCACAATGAATCCGGTGCCCAGCCATGCTCGTGGCCACCCAACCCTTGTCGAACCGTCGCTTTCTTGCCCCGTCCCTCCCGTCTCCTTCGGCCCCTATTATGCGCCGCGAAATGACACTTGCTTGACCTACCCGTTGTGCAGTGAGCCTTCCCGTCTTGGGCGCAACATCTAACTGAAGCCCTCCTAGCACCTGGAAGATCCTGATGCAGTGCACCTAAAGATGGAGAGAAGTGTGTTGCTGTCGTTGGATCAATTCTTGAAAGGAAGATTTCAGGCCCAGCCCTGTCGCTTCTTTGGGGACATTCCCTGCCCACTGCCCTTTCCTCAGCGTTGCCCCCCCATGAAAACTCACAAAGACAAAAGGCAATTAGCTTCTGAAGACAGGCAGCTGAGAATACACTGAAGGGCACTCAGTGTCGCTCGCCTGCATTGGTGGGGGAATGTCGGTCACGTATTTGGGTCAATTCACAGCGTTGGCAATTGCACTGAACGGAAAGGGGTGGGTCATTGTACCCGGTGCCGTGGGTGGTCCAATGACCCACTTTACTAGCGCGGAAGGGTGGACGTCGGGCACGTTCTGCCTCACAAAGATGCGCGGGTCGAGGGCTTGATGTTAAGGCGGCCTTTGTATCGCGGCACTGCCAGCCCGTCTCCATTTGAGACCTTGCAGCACAAATTTCAAGGCGCAGAATCATGTCCAAGGCACATGTAAGGCCTGCCAACTACCGGTTCCAAACATCTCGTGAACCTTGTCGCCCCATCTCCCACTCCCGCCGTCTCAAAATACTGCTGCCGACGGCAGTACACATGTTTTATTTTGTCCTTGTTTTCTGAAGAAGGATATCTCGATGTGAGAAGGATGTGGCGGGCCATTTTGGACTGCATATCTGGGCAGGGTCGAGTAGTCTCGGTGTTACCTGAATCCGCACCCCCGCACCGCAGCAGGCGATCGAGAGTCCGTCTGGGGCATGCACGTTACACCGCACCCTTTTCTCCAACAGAAATTATAGCAAATTTAAATCTCAATTTGTCCGACAAAAGGTCTCAAGGTTTCCAAGAAAGAGACCTGGTATTGGGATGGTCGAGGCAAAGCACTGTTCTCCGTCGTGGACGTTAGTTGGCCGCTGAGATGGGAGCCAATCAGCAGAACACCCTCGTGTAGACCTCAAGTCTATCAGCTGATTGATGAAAGCTCCTGTATCCAAAGTCGGAGGTGAGGGCGGTTGATTCTGTTCTGCCGCTCTGGCTTGTGGGCAATTTATTCCAGAGCTAGTGGTGCTGCGGTGTGATATGACGCCTCAGAGGATTGTCTATCGCGACTTGGGTTGCATCTTGCGACATCCAAATGGATCTGAGGGCTCGCGGAGCAGCGCCGCGACCATCCCGAGCCCGACCCGCACAAAGCCGATGACCCGGATGTCAGCGACTTAAGTGGGCCGTTGTACACAAGTGTTGTGTACAATGGCCCACAAAACACCGGGTGGCGGGCGACACGGCCCAGGCGTGTTTTGGCACAAGCAAGAGGAGGAGGTAGAGGAGGTAGGGACTTCGGGACTGCCGCAGGTTTGCAGCAAGCAAAGAGGTAGCGATACGCCGGACGGACACCACAGCGCACAGTCCGCTGTAGCCACAGTGAATACCTACCGATTTGTGCGCTAATTTTGGTATCGAGCCTCTGACTGTGTTCAATGCCTAGCCACTAAAGCGCTGGAGCCAGTCAACAACCATTCCTCACACACCCGGTACCCATCGTGCCATCGCCGTGTCAGCCAACATCATAGTGCCTAACAGGATATCCCTTTCTGTCTTATTCATGCCCAGCATGACAGCTATCGCTGATGATCTTTATCGGTCCCAGATTCCAAAAATATACTGTCGGTTCTCGTCGTCTCCGCCCCACCGCCTCGATCCTCGAGCACGAGAACATTGACCCCGCCGATCCAAACAAGAACCAAAGAACCGGCAGCACTACTGGCCGCTTCCAAAGGCGTAGTTTTCCGAATAAACCGGCCACTTCTTCGTGCATTGTATCGGAACATGGAATCATTCTTCAGCAATGGCAACCCGCCGGGCGACACTCACTCTAGGAATGTGTGCCAAATCTCTTTGCGACCAAGGTCATCGACCTCGGCCATCCGCCCGGGTTTTGGACCCGTCCGAGCAGACAGTTCTACGCGGACTGGTCTTCCTTTGTAATGCACAGCCGACTGCAAATATAAAGCAGTGGGCTCGGTGGAAGTTTGCTGTCCAAGTGGCATTTTCAACGCCCAACAACCTTCTCCCAGTTACAATGTCCGGTGGGGTCTGGCGATGAACCCCACCCTGGTCAGATTGGTTGGTCATGAAAACATGCTGGATTCATTGACAGATCCTCTGGCGATTGTCTCCATGCAAATAACTGTTTCCCGCGCCCTCGATGAAGCCATCAAATGCATCACATGGTGAAGCCCCCCCGTATGTTTTGACTAGACGGGGAGAACTTGACCCTCTCGTTATGGTCTGCACGGGGTCTTTGGAAGAGCTCCAGCCTGTGGCTGAGGGGGTACTAGCTCTTGGGATTGTGGCGATTGGGACTTCACGGCGCGTCGGGAACGACGAATTGCAGGTGTACGTGAAAACATGAGGTATTAACATGGACTTTGATGATGATTGATGGCCAGAAAGTCAAAAAGAACCGATCTAAGAAGATCACAGACACAAGAACGGCCAAAGGAGACATGCTGAGAAAGATCACCACACAAGGCAGCCTGCCTCACGCACAGCCATGAGTCTAATGCGCTGGCAGTTGTATGCAGCATCGAAAAGACTAATGGTTCCTACATGTTTCTGGTGGGAACTCCCAACATGAATGGCCAAGCCATCGAATCCGTATTTCTAGAGTCGGAACCTTTCTACTGCATCGTTTTCACGCGCCGGCCCTGCCAAACAAGATCATCAATGCATTAGCTGCTAGCACACAAAAAACCTCTTCCTCTTCGTCTTCCTATCTCTGAACTGCACCCAAATCTCCTCCTTTGAAGGTAAAGGAAGAGAGATAATGCTTGGTTCGTCAGATGGACATGATGCTTCGACGGCGTGTCTCTGGGAACGTGATGCGAGAGTACTCGTTAATCCGTGGTGCGTGAAAGAGAGCAGACGGTTCCCAGGCGGCTCTGTCGTCGTTCACTTCGTCAGGTTGAGCTCAGCGGACATGTCTCCTTGATTTCCAACTTCAGTGCCTCAGCTGTGGCTCGCTCGCTCGACCCTTTTGAAAGGGGGGAGGTGGCTTGTCCGCCTCACCTGCCTCAGGCTGCCTATTGCTTGCAACCACGGATCGTCCATCCCTTCCCTGACTGCCACCTTGAGTAATTGTCCGCAACGCGCATTCTCCCATTCTGCTCCATCCTCACTGATTTTGTTTCCGGCGTGGCCACCTGTCTCGGCGTCGATCACAAGTAGACAAAAGTTCCCACGTCACAGAGGCTCTGTTCCAGTGTTTGGACACGCTGGCTATGGGCTCCCACTCATTCCAGCGTCGACGATGCCGTGCCCGTGTCACTCATCGGCGAGCAAGGCGCTGGCATCGCGGAGAAGTGGGCTAGAATTGTCTACACCTTCGGCTTCGCAACTGCAGGTGTTGGAACAGCAGTCGACCGGAAGTCGCTGGTAAGGTCCGGTTATTTCCGTTTGGAAGGTTGCCATCACTCTTATTAATGATATCAATAGACAGAGGTGACGAATAATGCCAGCACAGATGACGACGGCTACAGCGACAGCGATGGCGACAAACAGCAGAAAGTAGACAGACCCACGGAATACATCAGTCGTCCTCGCACAGGAAGAATTGGGGATCTCTTTTTGATAAGTATGTCCATTCTCCGGAGATACTTGTCGATTTAGTGGAAGCAACCAATACGCGGCGTTAGTAGCTGGACCCGATCTGCGAATGCGCAGATAATTCCGCCCAACATGTCCTGCCGTCTTTCAAGTGCGTCGCCCGTGGGCGGAATTGACTTCAGCCCAGCGAATTGGGTGGTTAAGTTTGATGGGCGCAACTTTCGTCTTGGTCTTCAGGTGTGCCAACAGGCTTGAGCCAGCATGGGTTGTAAAACATGTTGGGACGGGCGGTGCAGGGCAAACGGCTTTCGCGCAGATGTGGCTCGCGAAGCGAGCATCAGAAAAGTCACCCGCCAGGAAATTGTCAAGCAGCTCACCGGCGGAGTCGTGCGTACACGCAGTTATGTTCCCGATGGACCGCATATTCGAGCATGTGCATCACGACGACTGCAGAGCAGGGGTGCTGCGTCGCTACAGAAAGTCCTGCTTCTCGTTAGATGTGGCGGACGTATCTCTCCGACCTCTTCATGAACCGCCTCGGTGGTTGTGCGAATGCCGTTGCCCCGTGCATTCGCTCAAGATGTGATCGTTGCGGGCGGGCTTGGACATGTTACAATTACTGACCATGACGCCAATCCATGTATCTCTGGTGGCATACTGGTTTCAAGCAAGATATTCGAGGGTGCGAGGCTTGCCAAAGGTTTAAATGGTGTTCTGGACCCCGTCGGGGCATGGGTGAGCATGACGTTTGTGCGGACGGCCTTCTGACATCAGGGCCAGATGAAGCATTCGGGAAGAGCGTATTATCTGTAAAGTCTTCGCGATGGCGGCAATGTAAGACCTCTCCTCAACGAAAGTCATGGCGGCGATGTAATGGCGGGCGGACGAAAGGGACATACTTAGAACGCCAACGTCGCTCGAAGGCATTGTATCCCTCAACTCGCCGCCCATGGGAAGAGCATCTGGACGAAGCCAAACCTCCCAGACAAGCGGACGGGACGGACAAAGTGGCGGCGATACGACCCCGCGGCGCGACATCGTATTGATGCATGAGGCTCTTATGGATCTTTTCGCCGGCCATGATGACTGCTGCAAACTGTGGCGAGATCCTGAAGACGGCAGCGATGTTCGAACTTCGGCTAGCTGGGACCATGGCAAATTTGTGAAACCCCGTTCGCATTCAGGGCACGTCACACATTGCGTTGGCTTGCCATGGGCAGACGAATGCGCAACGGAGCATCTTCATTGACCTGGGGCGGAAAAGAAGTACCCAGATCTGGCTCATGATCGAACAAAGCAGACTGGCGGTGGTCGACTTCATCGTTGCGCCTTTGTGCGAGAAGATTCGTTGCAGCATCAAAGAAATGCTCGAAAGAAGTCTTTGAACTGCCCGGGAGTTTGAGGTCTTGCCCTTGACGACTCCCAAGTGCGTAGCCGCATTTGGTTGCTGCCATCTTCTGCCGAGGTACGTATCACAAGGTAAGTGAGGCAAGGCAGGTAGGTACCTTATATCCATACGAACTTGCCTACCTTATTTGGTGGCTCAGTCCAGTCGGAGTTTCCCGCAGAACAGCAAAACTCGGTAGAAGCTTTTGGGCGGAGACACATCGACTCGTCCCCGTTTGTCTTTGCCAAAGCTGCACTTTCCCCACTCAACACTCTTCATCCCTCGATTTTGATCTGCAGCACCGTCACGGAGTCAACCGACGACAGCCTTGCGAAAGAGTCTACTAGCAAAAACTCCAGGCAATTTGCGCCGCCGTCTCAAGACAATGTTTGCGCCCTACCGCTCGCTTTTTCTCGACCCTGCTTGGCGTTCCAATCATCTCTACGCCCCAGCCAAGTCTGCCTCCGCTCCGCTCCGCCTCAGCCGGTCTACAACAGACCTGCCCGACGATTCGGCCTGCAGCCATCAGACTCATGTACCCTATGGCTTCCAAGCCATCTCAGCAGCGGAGCCCCATGAAGTCGACTCGATCTAGCAGGCTGGGAAGGCCTCAGGGCGCCCGTTCCCGCCGAGAGAGAATGCGGGAGGTGGAGGACAGCCTTCACGCGTCGCTGGTAAGTCTTCCGCCTTTGAATGTGTTGACGAAAAGCCAGTACTGACCTCTGATCGACGAAGATTCGGACCGCTTGTTCGAGACGGACCGCTCGACCATACATGCTGCAACCCCGAGACAATACTCGCGATATGCGCGCGCTCCGAGACCGGCCAAGCAAGGACATCTCCAAAGATACCGAGACGAAGAAGAACAGCTGCTGGAGACGGTAGAGCTCTCGGCCTGGAGCCCGCGAGCCGCAGACCGTGACGTCGACTGTGGTGACTGCCGCTCGAGCTGCGATACCAGTCCTCCGTCCTGGCTGTTGGTCGAGGAACGGCCAGACAGCCCCGCTGACGATTGGGCCGAATTTTGGTGCCAGGACAGTCGTCAAGCGTATGAAGCCATTCTCTGTGCACTCCGCGCAGCGATTGAGCTGCTGCGGGGTTTTCTTTCACGTGGCAGGAGGTGGCTGTTCCAGTCATTTTGAGGCTGCCGGTGTGCTGTTAAAGGAGTTGCACGATGAATCGTTAGGAGATTTCGTTGGTGCCGAAACGGCAGCGCAAGTGTCAGCATAGCTAGAGTTTGAGATTATTGTAATAAATTGACAGTCGTGAACGCTGCCTTCCCTCGTGAACTTGGTGCTTGGTGAATTTGGTGCTTATCCCCAAACACACCGACAGGCAGGCAATGCAATGAGGAAATGCAGCGTTGGGGCTGGCCACCTTGAACGGATGTGTTGACGGCCCAGCAGCGGGTCCCAGCGCGCTTAGTGGGTACCTCCCGATTACAGAGCTAGAATCGGGAGGTACCCTCTGTACCTACAGTGCGTTTAGTGGGTACCTCCCGATTTTTAGTGATAAAATCGGGAGGAACCAACCCAACAGCACCAGCGGACTTCAGATTCCGGAAATTTACAGAGTGACGATGCTCCGGACATGATGCTGCAAAGTCTTGTCCCGCAAGGGCCTCTCTTGGGGGCCTCAATGGCCGAGCCACTGCCAAATCGGCAATGAGCCGCCAACCATTGTTGGAGACAGATTGGCGTAGCTTGCGGTGGTGGAGGTTCAACGAATCATAGCTGATGATGAATCCTAATCAGGCAGTGAGCTAAACTTGCCGTTCCACACTTCCAGGTTGTGGATGCAGACTTGTGCATGCAAATATGTGCTTGCAGACCTGTGCATCCACACCTGTTCAGGGATGGACTCAGCAGCATCGCAAGCTGTGGGGTCTACTTGGCATTCAAACGGCTGCGGTGAAGTCACCCTGGCAGTGATTTCGCAGTGGCGGACTGGACTAGTTCATGTCGAGATGTGGATCACATCCAGCTCCGTCCGTTCAACGAAGCGACGGCCTCCATTCCAAGTTGTCAGGACCACATCGTTTTGATGACGGACACTCAAGACCTACAGGACGCGGATGCTGCGTTTCGGAATTGGTGGAATTGGTGGAATTGTTGAACTGGGAGAAACGGGAGGTGGGAAGCCTACAGCGTGATGTGATGGCCAACCGTGAGTTCCAGTTCCACTCGAACTGCGCCGGAGGTAGGACTGTCCAATGCAGCTGCCAAAAGAAGGAGCGTCAGCGGAAAATCTCGACATGTGACACAGCGCGACGCGAACACTGGTGGGGTCCGAAGCACCTGCCCACCCGCTTTCGCGCAGTCTCACCTGCTGATGCCTTGATGTGGTGTTTGGAAAAGGAAGGAGTGGCCCTTGATGCGGCTTCCTTCCTTGACCCATCCCCGCAGACCCAGACCAAACACGCACTGCACCACACACCACGCACGAAGGCCATACGAGCCAGCCGCAACGAACGCATCCAGACAGTCACTGTTCAAAAACCCCACAAATTCAGCGAGCCTCTCAATTCGCGCATCAGACTACCGTGTGCATTTAGAGCGTGTCCTCCCGCCAGGAACCCGCAAGCAGCATGACGGACCGACGCAATGACGCGACCGCCAGTGGTGTCGCCTCCTGTCCCTGGTCCCCCATGAGAGGCGCCAGTCCAATCCCCGGCAGTCCAGTTGAACGCCAGATTTCAGTAAGTACCCCTACAGTGTTGACGGCCCAGCTGACGGTCAATGTCTTGGCAGGACGAGACCCAGATTCACAATCTCTACGACACCAGCCAACCGTCCGACGACGACGAATCCCGAACCCTTGATTTCGAGCCCGAGAGTGGTTCCGACCACAAAGAAACCCAGATGCTCGACTTCAAGTCGGAAAAACCAAAAAGCCACCAACAAGTTCAGCCCCACGACCTGAGCGACAATGAGAAAGTGGAGGAGATTATCAGCCTGGCCCGGAGGCTCGCGGCACTCGGGGTGCCCGCGTCGATCGATGGAGCGCTATTGGACGAGGTCGACTTTCTCGTCGACTCTGCTAGCAGAGTTGTTGATATTGTCGACGAGCAAGAAGACCAGGGAATTCGTTCGAGTCGTAGCCAGTCGGTTGAGCTCTGATGTTGCAGCTATTGTTTTGGTATGGGCAGGAAAGCCATGGGCGGGCAAGAGAACAGCGAGTGTCCAACATCCGAGGAGGGCGAGCATTATCGTTGCATATTAAGGAAAGAGCAGGATGAAGGAGAAACGTTGGCGGTTGTCCGGAAGGGGTTTTGATTCATTCGGTATCATCATGAAGTTGTTGGCTGTATTTGTAGTATTCTGTCTTTCAGTTCGAGTGCGCTTTTCAGACGAGACCTTTCTAATGTTCTTCTGCTGTGACTTTTCAGAGGGCCTCTTGGGATTGCAAAGATGGGTTAACAACACTTGGAAGCCGAGTCCCTTGGCGCGTCCAACCGAGCGGAAAGGAGGTTGGCTTGAAAGGCTTGAGGACTCCTCTTCATACCCACGGGGGTGCCTATGCTGGACGGACCACAGTGGTGGTTGCAGTCACCGTGGCTCGTGCACCACCGCCGGAGTTTGCTCCGCCATAGTCGTGAGGTGAGAGTTCTAACAAGAGACAATTTCATCACATACCCACGCCGCTATCACGCCGCTATCACGCCGCGCCAAGAAAGCCGTGAGATGAGGCTGGCCGGGTGGTGTGCACTGTGCTTCAAGATGTATGATAGTGGTCCACGAGACGGGGCGGTTCATGCTGTGAAGGTCAGACTGGGTTTGCACCACGTTAGAAGTACCTGGATAGAGTCGCTGCCATGGGCGGAATCGCTACCGTGAGTGGAGTCACTGCCGTGGATAGAGTCACTGCCGTGGATGGAGTCACTGCCGTGGGTGGAGTCACTGCCGCGGGTGGAGTCACTGCCGCGGGTGGAGTCACTGCCGCGGGTGGAGTCGCTGCCGTAGGTGGAGTCGCTGTAGCTAGTGGAGTCGCTGCCGTGAAGTCGCTACCGTGGAGTCGCTGTAGTCGGTGGAGTCGCTGCCATGGGTGGAGTCGCTGCCACACTCAGTTGGTCCCTAGGTAAGGTATCAGCTCCAAGTATCCGGAGCGGTGTCCATCTCCAGCTCGGGTGTTCTCCATGCCCAAAGACTGGGAGAGGAAGACGAAAGACGGGGCTGGGAGAGGCACCAGCTGTCACTTGCAGTCTCTCCGTCGTCGTTATGCAATTGCCGCGGCTCCAGCCCACCCGGTCCCCCGATGGCGGCCGGCTCCTCCGAGGACCATTTTTGCCCTTTTGCCCTTTTGCCCGGTGCCGACCACTCAAGGGACCGTTTCCATCACGGAGATTACGGGATTCCTGCACTCGAAGTTGGCACCCATTCCGGCATTTCGGGTTCCAACTTGATGATGACGCAGCGTGATTTTTGGTGACAGACGAGCAGACGACGCAGCCAACAAGCAGCGTGTTCCATTTTTTGGGTTACCTTCTATGGTAGGTACGGAAACCCCCTCATCCCCGCCTGGTCGGGTGTCTCTTTGCTGAAAATCGCACCTCAGCTGGTTGACCATAGTAGCTGGGCTCCACGGGCAGTCTGTGCACTGGCCGCCACAGCGCCTGACCTGCTGCAACTACCTTACAGTGGCTCGGTACCGATTCAAGCCGCTAAAATCGGTATGTATCCACTAACAGCGCTGGAACCGCCGCACACCCAGCCGTCCCAGTCCAGAACGCCAACCAACACAACAACACGGAGATTGCAGCCCGCCATGAACACAACCACGCGTGCGGACAACGTTTTTGATTCTCGCCAGTAATTATGTCTATGGTAAACCACCCTGATTCCCGGAATGCATGCATGAATCATCCGAAGCGCCACTCTGGAGAAAGGCCAAGGCCTGTCCCACACGTTGGCGGGCCGCCTGTAGTGATGCAAGGCGCCCTCGTGGGGGCTGCATCAGCCAGGTTGGCCGCTCAATGTCGCTGATCTGCTTGGAATTTGTCGACTTCGCTCTGTAAGGGCCCTCCCTGCTTGCGGCTTGATCTTCGAGTTTTTGCAGCAAGTTGCTCGACAGACCCACGTCTCGTCTGATCATGAAAGCCGTGTTTTATTCTTGTACCTGCAGCATTGTTTGAGGTCAGTGATCGGTGAGGCGTTGGCCCAGTGCCAAAATGCCGTGCCCGCTGAAAGCTTGCACGAGAAGAAGAACGTCTCCTGATGAGGGGATTCCCACTTCCTTTCGAATGATTGTCTCAAGGTCGCATCCCAACAAGAGAGCCGCGACATGGCGCCAGAGAGGCGCATTTCGGCTGGGACGATTCTGACCAAGGGCTGTGGCCAGAGCAACGACTAAAGCTACCACTCCCGAGTGCATCGCGTGTGATTTTCGAATGGAGGCCATGTGGACAATCTTCTGCTCGTACACGGATCGGGCTTCGGGCAGGTACTTGTTCACTAACTAGGTCATCATGTGCTCGGCCTCGGCCTCTCGCGCAGGCGATGGCGACCCGTCGAAGATTCTGATACCGGAAAACTCCAAAGACGCAAGTACCCAGTGTCCACCGGTGACCTCGAATGTTAGGATGACTTGATGGTTGTTAAGGAGGGTCTGAAGCGCCTCCATCTTGGAATGCGTAATCCTCTGCGCGCATCTGCTCCGGCCCGGACGATTGAATCTAACCCACATTCTGCGTGCAAGTCAAGACAGCGTCAACCAGCTGGCTGCGCGAATTGGCTCGCAATACAGTCGTCTGCTGCAGTAGCTACACTCTATCGTCAACGATATCCATCTCGACACGGGCGCGCTTGGTAAATGCATTTGACGGGATGATCTTGGAGGACGCTGGTGTTGACCGTCGTGCTGCGGGTTGGTACCTTTGCGCTGCTGCTGATTGCTGTCGTTCGACTCTTTGGAAAGCGGAGCGCCAGAGGTCTGAGCATGGTCAGAGGGCTAGCTCTCACTAGTGGTATTTGCGATGACAGTCATGGTTTCTGTGCTGGCGCCGGCGTCGCCAGTGACTCTTCGATCGAAAGCGAAGGCGTCGTCGTCGAGATTGAAGTTATTGCCAGAGAGGACATGAGCTGCACGGTTTGTGGTGAGGAAGTTACGTCATATGTAGGCGCGGCGGGAACATTTCACGCGACTGCCTTTCATCGTCACTACCTTCAGTGGCTAAGGTAGGTAAGGTAGGTACTGCGTCCCTAGATGAAGTCTCGGTGACTCACTGCAGACCCACCACCGGTTTCGGTCAGTATCGGCGAAGGGCGGGCAGACATCGTGCACAATCTTCCCTTCAATATTTCAGTGTTCCCCGATCGCGTACAGTCCAGCCAACCTGCTTCTGCAGTCTGTGCCAATCAAAAATACGACAGCTCGGCCTTTCCCCTCGGGTAAGCCAATCGACGTGAGCGCGCGGCATCACAGGCCCTCCACCGGGCAAATCAACAGACCCGTGGACGCATTGCTCGCTAGCAGAACGGATTAGCGAAGTGGCCACCTGCGCATTTTGAAGGAGGGGTCAGATAGAACGTCATCAATTTGCCCCGCAGCGACACAGAAGATGACTGTTCCATCGCACAGATACTCTTCTGTGATATTACTCATCCCATTCAAAGGGACCTAAGAGGGAAGCCTAGCCTACGGTTTCATTAAGGGCGATGAGTCTGGTTGGACTTCGGTGGTCTTGGTTGGAGGTACGTAATTACCTGAGCCCTTGATGAAGGGAGGAACATGGACCCGCAGCGGCAGTTGCCAGCGCCATGTCCAGTCGGATTGCTTCCAAAGTTAAGGTTAATGCAAGCCAGTAGTGCAGTGTGCACAACGATTCCCCACCTTCCCTTTCCTGACATGTCACTCATGACATGCCGGTTGCACACGAAAACGAACCCCCCCCCCGTGGATGCCATCAATCACCATTCCAACAGCAAGGAATACCACCTGGGCATGCTCCTCATACACTGCTTCCAAAATCGTCAAGTTTGTTCATCGGCCGCACGCATGCTTCGGGCGACATATTCGCAAGAGGGGACGGACGGCCACGATGGCTTATGTGATGCGGATCAAAACGTGTGGTGGGATCTGCCAACGGCATGCGCCCTGGAAGATGGCGGTCCGTCAGATGGTGAATGCTCTCTGACCAAACTGCTGATTCTAAGGTACCTTACCTGGTTGGGCGCAGACCGCTAGGACCAGGATGGGTCACCGCTGGATTTACAGAAGGTATCTCCCGATTTTAGCCCTGAAATCGGTAGGTATCCACAAGCTGGCGGCTACCTTACCCACCGACAGCGCTGCACCGGTGTGCAAGGTGCCACGGTCCCGTCCAGTCACAGCAATGCAGCAGTGTGACAACGTCGTCGCCATTGCTGGAAAGAATGGTCCATCCGCGGGCGGATCAGCTGGAAAAAAGCTTTCACTCGATAAGCCATGGCAGAAACATCGCATTATGGGCACTTGTCTGTCCCACCTTCGTCGTGTTGGCGTTTTCCGGTGTCCAGCTGCTCCGTCTGCACAAACATGTCGGAGACCAAGGAAAAGAACGACGCCCACTGCCACCCAACCTGTCCTCACCACGCCGAACGGGAAATTGAGGAGAGAGCCGAAACCGAAGCCCTCTCTGCGATCCGTTTATTGGTCGACCAGATGCGTTTTCCTGGACCGCGAGATACTTCGATGGTGAAGCAATACGACTAGACGAGGAGTCAAATGCTGTGCAGGCACTCGTTCGATGGCATAAAGGCGAAGAGCAGATCGGCCCCGCGTGGGGCATTTTCATGGAGAAGTCTCTTTCGGCATTTGGCCCGCATTCTGCATGTTTGCACAGGCCGCAGCTGAGGGTGTCCATCATAAATTTGCTGCGTCACTCGTTGTGGCGTGAAGACTCGCCCAACAACCCCACCGCCAGTCTTTCTGGAACCAAGGTCTGCAACACAAACCAAACGGTGCTAGTTAAGAACGCCATCGCCACAATTCGAAGCCTAGCGCCGTCATTCAAGCTGCCTTTCTGATATGCAGTGCCAAGAGCATTCGAAAGGCACCAAAAGACGTGCCGGACAAGATGACGCGAATGGTCAGCCGTAAGAGTACTGCGACTTGCCTGGAGAAGGAGAGGTGGAAAAAGAACTATCCCCAGATGGTGAAGCTGTCTACGACGACCGGCACCCAGCAACAGAACACCCTGGAGCTGAGCCAAACACTTCGTCGCTTGCCCGTGACAAGAGAGATCCCTCGGCGGTTCAAAGGAATCTGACTGACGCAAGACTGACGGTTCTCGACGCGTTCGTGTCGCCGACACGGCACGATGCTACGGATACCGTCAAGACTTGCGGCAGCATAGAAGCAGCATCGCCTAACTCAAGACAAGTCGTGGTTGGATATTCAAGTGCAGGAATTGGGAGAATAGGGAAGAAACCCGAAGGAAGTGCCGGCGCAGGCATTTCCAAACTCAAATTGCGTACCTCGAGTGGCGAAATATCAAAGAAGATCTGCTAGCCGTAACCTTGGAAGCCTTGAGGGACCCTTGCGAGCAGCGAGCTACAGACTTGGGACCGCCAGTGCCGGTGGAAGCGTCCTTGATCGTAGTGATTGTCGTGATCGCAATCGTAGTCTCCACGCCCTGTGCAGCTGGAATGTCAACCTGGGGAGCTTGAAGTCTGATCCTCATGACCAGGAACCGGCCCTCGATCTGGAAGGACACCCTGGCCCGGCTGGTGAGAAAAGGAGGCTTGATGCTCGACGTGAGTTTTAATCACATCAGGAGGCGGAGCTTGAGGGACCACAACGCGCCGAGTCAAGACAACAAATGGCCTCATCGCAACAGGGGTGCTGGAATGCAAGGCCTGTTCGGGGGGTTGGAGTGCAAAACGGCCCGCGCTGGGAGTCTTGCCCACAGCTTAGGTGGGAGAGAGCACATTCCGCCAAGTCGAAGCCGGGGCTCACCGAACCATTTAAGGGGGCTCTGTTGTGGTGGAAACGCCTGGCTGGAATGTCTCAAGGCATGTATGCAAGCGTATTGGAACGGGGTTTAGTGGGCCTACTGGATTTTTTAGCGTTTAGAGGTCAGATTACTAGCCCCCTTTAAGAGGCGAGAAGTTAGCTCAATTATTATTATTAACCCTTATAAATTAAGAGGAGAATTTATTTATTTTTTAGTGGATTTTTAAGCTTTTTATCCTATTCTTTTTATTTTAGATCTATAAAGTAAATAAAAAGTCTTTTCCTTTTTCTTTTAAGATTATAAACTTTAAAACTATAGAATTATATAACTATAATAGTTTTATACGCCTTTAGGTATATATATACTATTATATTATATAGCTTTTAGTTACTAAGTTTATAACTATTTTAATAATACTTAGAAGTAGATTTTTTTTTCTTTTAGATACTTATAAGAGGTACTAAAGAAGAGCTTATTCTTATACTAAGTAAATAGATTAATATAATATATATAATAACTATAACTATTATTATTAGCTATATAATATTAAGAAATATAATATATTAATAGAAGTTAAGTAGTTATTTATAAACTTAATTTATAATAAATAGAGAAGTATAATAGCTAAGTATAACTTTACTAATAGGAATATAGGGATATAAAAAGACCTTAAAAAAGACCTTAAAAGTATTATAGTTTATATAGTAGGGAGTATTAGATTTTTATTTATTTTTACCTTTATTACTCTTTAATATTATAAGTTATTAAAGTTAGATTAGATCTACTTAATAAGCTTTTTAAACTAATAAGAATATAAAGCTTTATAATATTTAGATAAAATAGTTTTTAGAAACTAATAAATTTACTATAGAAGAATAGGATAAATCTATTATAAAGCTATTAGTAGTTTATATAACCTCTAATAAATTAACTAATAAAAACTTAAAAGAAGGAATATAAAGTTAACTATAGAGACTTAAAATAGTATAGCTAATTAAACTTAGAACTAATAGGGGTAGAGGTATAGTATTTACCTACTCAGTTATACTCTTTTCTCTTATCTTTTTTTTTTATTATATTTTTAGAAAAAGTAATAATAATACTTAAGATTAGAAAGACTAATACTTTTNTTTCTTTTTTATTATATTTTTAGAAAAAGTAATAATAATACTTAAGATTAGAAAGATTAACACTTTTAATTACTTAAAATAATAACTTATATATTTACTATTTTAATTATTAATAACTATTATAGCTAAGATATAGTTTAAAATAATTAAGGAAATATTATATAAAGATATCCTAACTCCTTATAACCTTACTATTAGAGGTAAGTTTACTAATATATTTAATATCTAAATTAAAGTATTTAGGAATATCTAAAATTAAACTAAAATAATTTTAGTTTCTAAAGATAGCTTACTTAATAGCTCTTCTAGTTTATAAACTTAAGCTATTAATATTAACCTTATTAAGGTTAATTATATTACTAATAATACTTACCTCTATATTAAAGCTAATAGAGGTAAAGAATAAGCCTCTAGTATTAATTTTTATTATACTTTAAGTAATAATATTTATAGAGTTTAATAGTAACTTATAGCTTTTATTAGTAATACTTATTTTATTTCTATAGACTAGTTAATAGGAATTATTAAGTAACTAATAGAGTTATACTTTTAATATCTTATACTAATTATAATAAATCCCTTTTTAAATAAGAATACTTTTATATTTATAGGTAATAATATTATAGATTTTATTAAAACTTATAATTTCTAGTTTTATAAAGCTTATTAAATTAATAAGGATAAACTAATAAAGGTTTACATCTATAGTTTTAAGGATTTAAAATAAGGTATTAAATTATTAATTAAAGACTTTAATAATTAAGAAGCTACTAAAGCTACTCTTATTAATTAGTATAGTATTATAGATAAAAGCTTCTATTAGGACCTTAATAAAGAGCTTTAAGTAATTAAGGATAAGCCTCCCCTTTTTAAGATAGATATTATTAATATTATAGCCCTCTTTAATTATATTAAGAACTTATACTATAAAGTTACTATAAGGGAACTTCTAAAGTATTAAGACTAAGATTTTATTTACTTTATTTATAGGTACTTACTAAAGGGAGCTATTAAGGTTACTATAAAAGCTCTCTCTTATAATATTATAAACCTACTCTAGAAACCTTAGCTAAGTATTAAGTATATAATTATTAAATAAGTAACTAGAGAGGCCTCTTATATATATATTAGTAGAAAGAAGGTTATAAAAATAACTACTCCTCTCTTAATTATTAGTCTTATTAAACCTATTAACTAGTTTATATAAGTTACTTATATTTAGTAGTAATATAGTAACTTAAAAGTAATAAACTTTAATAAAGTTACTACCCTTTAAGAGTAGATATACTAAATATTTTTTAATAATAAAAATATTAAGGAATAAATAAAAGTACTTATAGTTAGTATTTAGAAACTAAGTATAAATATTAGTTAATAACTTAAACTAATATAGAATAGTTATATTATAGATATAAACTAAGTATTTATAGTATAAAGGAGTTATAGATAGTGAAGAGAGGTTAGCTAATTTATAAGCTTAACTACTATAAACTAGATATAGTATAATATACTTAGGATTAAGAGTTATTACTCTTATAGAATAAATAGATACTATATAGCTAAATATAATATTATAAATAAGTTAAGGAATACTAAGGTAGTATACTACTTAAGGGGATAGTATATTAATTCTTATACTAATTATAATATTATTTAGAATAGTATTATTAATAAAGGATAGAAAAACTTAATATTTAATCTAATAACTATTTAGACTTATATCCTCTAAAATAAGATATACTTTTAGTTAGAAGTAATAGTAAAGTAATTCTATAATAAATACTACTTAGAGTGAGTACTTAGCTTAGAATTATTTATTTATTATTAAGAAGCTATAGTTATAGTAGATAAGGCTTAAAGAGAATAAGAAGAGGCTAGATAATAAGTATTAATAACTACTATTAACTATATTAATATTAAGTATATATATAGCTATATAGTTAATATTAACTATATAAGAGATAAAGAGTTAATAGAGGTTAATACTATTACTAGAATAAAAAATAATAACTTTTAATATACCTTATATAGTAACTCCTTAGTAAAAAAGGTTTACTTTATAGATTAGATCTTAACTTAATAAAGTATTATATTTATAAGAAGTATCTAAATTAAGGAAATAGTTAAAAATAAAATAATTATATAGGTCTCTTTATAACCTTAGCTATAAGGACCTACTTACTATAAGGAGACTAAAGAGTTATACTAAATAACCTTCTTTTTAGACTTAAAAAAAACTTATTCTTAAGCTATAGCCCTTTATAATAAAAAGTAAATAGGTAATATTACTCTACTAGAATAGTTTCTCTTAGATAACTAGCTAGAATATAAATAGCTTAAGTTCTAATATATAATAATATATATAGAGTAATATTAGGATTAAGTATATAGTAGTAATATAGTTACTATTAACTTAGCTTTAGCTAATACTTATATATAAGTTAAAAGCTAAAAAGTAAGTATTAGGGAACTTATAAAGAAATAGGATAAAGAATATAGAACTAACTTATAGTAACCTAAGAATAGCAATCTTAGGTCTATAAAAAGTAATACTAATATACTAATAGAAGAGCTATAACTTATTAAGAGAAGCTACTATATTAATATAAATATAGTAGATATATTAATACTATAAGGCTTTAAACTAATTAATATTAAGGTTTTAACTATAGAAGACTTTTAGTAACCTTAACTTAAAGTTATACTCTACTTTAATAGAGGGTATATAGTTACTATATATAACTTTATTATACCTTACTTTTAAGTAGCTATTTAAATTAGATACTACTTAGCTAAAGAATAGTTAAGGATTATTAATACTAGCTTTATAGTAAATATTATATCTAAAGACTATATTAACCTTAATAGATTTTAAAGTAGAGTTATACTAATTTTAGTTATAATTAGAGGCTTTATAGATATTATATTAGAACTATAGTTTATAAGTACTATTATAGAGGATATATATATTAATAGCTACTATATACCTAATATAAGTTTCTTTATTAGCTTATTTAGTAAGACCTTAAAAAGCTTAATCTTTAGTAACCTTTTTATCTATTATATTAAGATAGAATTTAGCTATATAGATAGATAGATTAATAGTAATTTTTCTTACTATACTACTTAATACTTATTAAAGTATACCCTTAGTTTCTTTACTAACTAGTTTATAGCCTTCTTTTCTTATATTATCTCTAACCTAGATATATTTAATAAGATTTAGAGCTCTTATTATATTCCTAAAGAGGAGGGAAACTAGAGGTTACTACTATTATACTTAATATAGTAACTAGTTTATTAGAATTAGGAATAGATAGAGCTTTAAATCTTACTATAGAGGAGGATTATAAGATTAATAGCTAGGAAGATATTTAGATATTTAATATTAAGTAGTTATCTTTAGATATAGTAGTATAAGTTAAACTTAAAAATAGAGATAAGATTAAAAGTACTTTTAATTATAAGAATAAGCTCTTCTAATAAATTCTTAAGATATTAATCTAATAAGCTATTACTTTTAAGATTACTTTTATAACTACTAAACTTACTAAATTTAGGAATTATAGCTTAAATTATACTTATAAGAACTAGAGGATATTAGTAAATTATTATAAATCTAAACTAAATTTAAAAAGGAAAAAGGTTTTATTATAAGTAGAGGAGGTATATAAAACTAGCCTTAATATACTAGCTATAATTAAAAGGATCTTAGATATAATAAGAGTATTAAATAATATTATATTCTTTAATAAACTAGAGAAGTCTTATAGATAGCTTTTAAGTTAATAGAGTAGTAACCTAATAAATATTTTATTCTTTTAAAATAATATTACTATATAGTTTAGAATTATAGAATATATTATACTCTACTATAAAGCTTTTTTATATAAAGACTTTACTATAGTAGATATTATTAAAATCTCTTAGATAGTCTAAAAAGCTTAATATACTACTTACTATTTTAACTTTATAGATAGATCTAAATAGGATAAATATTAGAAAAAGGTTTTATATAAAGTAGCTCTTATTAAGTTTAAGTTTAGTTTTAAGCTTTTAGAATAGTTTTTACTAATTAAAGTTTATAAACTAATAGCTATTTCTAAATCTAATAATAAATAAAGTATTAGACTTACTTAAGAGAAGGCTTAAGTTTTCTATTATTCTAAATAGAGTAAGAACTTTTTAAGTAAAGCTATTATAAAAATAAGAATAATACTCTTCTATAAAGCTTTAGATAGAGGTTAGAACTTTCTTAATATAGTTAAGGTTAATATTATATATAAAATTAAGGATAAAAAGATCTACTCTATTAATAATATACTATTAGATAGTATTATCCTAAAAAGAGACCTTAAGTAGAAGCTTAAAATATAAACTAAAGTTTAAGAAAAGCTTAAGATATATACTAAAGACCTTTTTATAGACTTAATTATATTTAAGTTCTCTAATATTCTAATAAAAGAACACTTTACTTAAGAATAACTAGATAAGCTACTTAGTATTATACTATATTTAATTAACTAAGAAAAAGCTCTATTTATATAAATCTAAAAAAATAAAGAGATAGCTATAGTATAAGAATTCCCTTATTATAGATCTATTTACCTATTAGTAGCTCTACTATAATCTATTTAAACTATTCTATATAAAATATAATAAGTTTAAAATATATTAATCCTAAAAGTACTTAAAGTTAAAGTTATTTAGATATTTAAAAACTACTTATAGAAAGGTATTCTAGAAGAAAGTTATATATTATATTAGAACTCCTTCTTCTTTATAAGAAAGAAAGATAGGAAAATATACTTAATTAATTTAGCTATTTAGATTAATAGAGTTATACTTTAAGATATAGCTTTACTTCTAATAAGAGATAAGTTTTTAGAAAACTTCACTATATACTAACTTCTCTCTCTACTTAACTTCTTTTTAAAGTATAACTAAGTCCTATTAAATATAAAAAGTTAAGACCTTATAATATTTATTATACTAATTAGATTACTATATATATATACTTTACTATAAGGTACTATTAACTCTATTATTTAATTTATAAAGGTAATAATAAGGATCCTATATAACTTAATCTCTTACTATTATAAAGCCTTCTTTAATAATATTACTATTAAAAGCTTTATAATATAGTATAATAATAAAGAAGTACTTAATTACTTAGGAATATAGAAATTTATCCTTAAATATATCTAAAATATTAATAAAGTACTACTTAACCTTAAGTTAGTAGAGTACTTAGTCTTAGTAGATAAGTTTTAATAAACTTAGATTACTATAGCTATTATTAGATATATATATAGTACTAATAGTTAACATTTAGAATAGTTAAAAATTATTAAGATAACTAAATAAGAGGCTTATAAAGGACTTATAGAACTATATACTTTCCTTAGAATTACTTTATTCTACTAAATATAGGTAGTTTACTTTTTAATTATTACTAAACCCCTTATAGAGCTTCTAAGGAAGGATATTAAGTTTATATAAAGTTTTAATTAATAAGAAGCTATAGATAAACTAAAATATAAACTTATATTATCTCTAATTCTTATTAGATTTAATTATAAGCCTAATAGGGGTATTATCTATTTAATAGTTAATACTAGTAATATAAGATAAGGAGCTATACTTAGTTAATTTATTAATAGGAAGAGATATATTTTATAGTATAAAAGTAGCTTATAGGTAGGAGTAAAGCTTAACTATAATATAAGAAAGAAGGAATTTTAAGGCTTTTTAAAAGTATTAAAATAAGTATATAACTATCTCTTTAGCTACTATTTTATTATTAAGATAGATATAAAAATACTTATAACTTAGATTAATAATATAGCTTTTAATCTCTTTAGTACTCTTATTATTTAATAGATTATATAGATTTATATATTTAACTTTAAAATCTAATATATACTAAGTATATAGAATACTACTATTAATAGCCTCTCTAGGAAGCTTAATAAGCTTTTAAATAAATAAGATAAAAAAGTAGAAAGAGAAATTAATAACTAAATTAACTAATAGATCTTCTTTATAGATATATAAATATATTTCTTTTTTAATAAGGCTTAAAACTATAGAGATACTTAAGTTACTATAGATATTATAGCTATAACTATTAGTAATAATAATAATAAATAGAACACCCTCTTTATAATACTACTAATAGTATTAAGTAATTTATAGACCTAATTAATAAAGTCTTAATAGATTATATACTTCCTTTATATTTTCTACTACTTACTAAGTATTCTTATAAATTAATATAAGTAATAATAAGTAAAAGCTATTAGCTATACTCTTTATAATAAGTTCTTATTTATATACCTAAGCGTTTATA
>NW_025544703.1:106868-112081 GCF_011800055.1 Colletotrichum gloeosporioides
TTATATTAAGAGTAGCTATAGGGGATATAATACTATATTTAAAAAGCTTATTAATAACTACTTCTAACTAAGCCTCTATAAGTCTATTATAGATATAATCTTAACATACTTAGACTATTAACTATATAAAATATACTAAATTAATAATATATACTTCTTTATAATACTTATTAAACTCTTATTTATAAGAGTAACTTTAGATATTTAGAAAGTAAATAAGTATAATATAGTTAAAGCTAGAGACCTCCTAATAGGATAAGTTAAAGTAAAATAGATATTATAAACTAATTTAAAGCTTATTACTAAATTTATCTAAGAAGATATTATCTATTACTATAAATTATATAGAACACTAGTTATAAATAGAGGACTAGAGAATAAAGGTTATATTATTACTTTTAATAAGAAATATACCTTTTACTAATAAGTTATAATAGCTTATAACCCTTATACTAATAGAACTATTAAGAAAGGTTATTAGCTTATTATTTATACCTTATTAACTTAGTTTAAAGATACTAACTATAATTTTTAACCTTACCTTTATATTATACTCTTTATAGACTAAATAACTATTTAGGTATTAACTAACTACTCCCCTTTCTACCTTCTTTATAAGTATAACTTAGTTATACTAATTAAGACCTTTACACCTATATAGAGAGTTCTTAACTAAGCTAATATCTCTATACTAAAATAAGAACTTACTATATAAATATAAGCCTTTAGCTAGTTAGATAAAGATAGAGAGGAGGCTTAGAAGATAATTATAAAGTAGTATAAATATATTACTATATAGTTTAATAAGTAGTATACCTATATACTCTAACTAAGTTACTTAAATATTAGTAACCTAATACTATCCTTTAATATTATAAAATCTATTAATAAGTTATTAGATATTAAGTTAGACTATAGATANAACTTAGTATTATTCTTTAATATTATAAAATCTATTAATAAGTTATTAGATATTAAATTAAACTATAGATAGAAAGGTTCTTTTTAAATCTACTCTTATACTCTAGAGAACTCTTTATACTAACTTACTATACTTACTAGAGAACCCCTATAAGGTTTAATATATATAGGAAACTACTTAAAGAAGTTTATCTAATCCTCTAAGGGTTTTTAGGAACTTAATAACCTTATTATCCTCTAAGATAACTTTATAAACTATATTAAGTATATATTCCTACTTTTAGAGTAACTAAATATAGAGATACTAAATAATAATTCTAGGGATAGAGATTTAGAGTAACTACTTATATAATAAGGTATAACCTAAATAATATAACCTTATACTAATAACTAATAACTATTCTACTCTCTTTTAATTATATTATTACTTAAGGATAGCTATTTATTAAAAGGGTATCTAAGGAATATATTATAGTTATAGCTTTATAGTTTAATTAATACTACTAAATAATACTTTATAGGCTTAAATTATACTAATATTATCTTAGTTTATATTATTTTATCTTATTTTTATTATATCTTATTATCTTTATACTTTTATTTTATTATACTATTTATATTATTTAGGATTTATAGAGATATTTCTACTTATAATACTACTTACTCTATTTACTTTATATAGGTATCTTCTTATCTTATTTATATAGAAAGTACTTATTATATAATAAGTATAAGCTATTTATTACTATTCCTCTTTATTTTAATTACCTATATTACTATTTTATACTTATCTTAAGAGAATATTTTATAGATTAAACTAAGGTAATAAGATTTACCTCCCTTATAGTAAGATATTTATACCTTATTTACTTAAGCTATAATATTTTATTTATACTCTTTTTTATATTCTATTATTTTTATTTTATTATTCTATTATAATATTTAGCTTAGAAGGAATTAGTATAAGTACCTCTATTAGTTAGTATATTACTATTTTACTTTTCCTCTTTTTTTCTCTTTTATACTTAGGATAGAGCTTTAGAAGATTATTATACTTATTTTTATCTAGCCTACTTCTATTGTATTTACTTTTTATATACTTTCCTTTATAAAGAGCTTTATAGATCTAAACTATATATAGGTATTTATACTACTTATATAGTCTTATTTATCTCTTACTTATAGTTTATTATTAAGCAGCTTACTTTATTATATTTTTATACTATTAGTTATTAATTCTATAGTTATATTTACTCTTTATAGCTATTTATAATAAATTAAGTTTATAAAGTATATTTCTTAACTAACTTAGTAGTTTTACTAACCTTAGTAGCCCCTTTCTCTTTAAAACTTAAGAGCTTATATCCTATAATTAGCTTTATTTCTACCTACCTTTTTATTCTTAGCTTATATTACTTTACTACTTTTATAAGTTTTCTTTTCTTTATTAATCTTAGTAAGCTTTTTAAGCTTAATTAGAACTTTATATATTAAAGACTATATTATTTTCACTCTACTACTCTTTAGTATTACTTACTATATATTCTACTATATTATTAGGGTTATTCTATATAGTTAACTAGTTTTATATCTCTAGCTATTTTTCTTCTTTATTTTACCCTTACTACCTTTAAGTAGCTCTAATTAACTTATTAGTTTAGTATCTTAAGTTAAATTTACTTTTTTTCTATATTTACCCTTTTAAGGATTTATTTTAGCTAAGGAATAAGCTATATAGCTAAAGTGAATAGGGATAGGAAGAAATTAGCTTTATAGAAGGCTTCTATAAAAAATATACTTTAATAACTATAAGGCTATTCTTTAGGCTAATACTAATAATTTATTATTATTCCTCTAGTTTATAATATAATAGATAATTAAAGTTCTAGCTAGATAGAACTACTTAGAACTAAGAATAATAAAATAAAACCCCCCCCTAAAAGTTAAATACTTTATCTTATATTATTTTAATAAGATTTACTCTATTTATTTACCTTATAAGGATCTTAAGGATAGAAAACTTATAAAGGGAGATTAGAGTAGCTTAATATATTTTCTAATAGATCCCCTTAGTAAACTAAGAGACTATCTTATTAACCTCTTACTCTCCTCTACCTAATTAAAGCCTTATTAATATACCTCTCTTTATTTTATATTTACTTCTAAAACTTTATACTATAGAGTAGAGTTATTATTTTATAGATTAGAATAAGATATAATTACTATTTTAATACTATTTTATACTACTTATTACTTATTCTACTCTTATAATTTATATAGACTAGCTACTTATAAATAAAAACTATAGGAAAATAACCTCTTATATCTTTAGTATTTTAGTAGAAGTAGTAGCATTTTTTTCCTTAGTTTAACTAAGTTTACCTTTATTTAGATTATTTAACTTAGTTTATATCTAAATTTACTTCTATTTTTTTATTTTTATACTTTTTATTTAGATATATCTAAATAAGATATAGACTTTATATCTAAATATAGATAAAAATAAAGTAAATCTAACTAAATATAAAAAAGCTTATTATTATAACTAATTATCTATTCTCTTTAAACTAATAGTCTTTTATAGTTCCTCTTCTACTTAAGTTATAAATATCTAAAGCTATAAGTTAAATAGAAGCTTTAGGATTATAAACTATTTTTAGTACTATAAGTAAGAATATAAAAGTATATCTCTAGCTAGATACCTATAAGAATACCTATAAAATAATAGTATAAGATAATAAGTAGGGGATTATCTAATAAAATAGCTAGGCTAGAATAACCTACTCTCTTATATTATAATATAGGATAGTTACTTTATAAACTAAAATAATAAAATAGAATAATAAAATTAACTTAGTTATATAACTATAAACCTTCTAGCTACTCTATATACCCCCCCCCTTTTATTTTACTTCTTAGTAATAAAACTCTTTAAGAAACTTTACTATAAATATAAAAAAGAAGTTCCTCTATTTTATTATAGTTAAGATTAAGAAGAAGCTTTACTATAAATAAATAGGTTATAAATATAAATAACTTAAGAATAGCTTTATACTTATAGATCTACTTATCTACTATACTTATAATATCCTCTATAAAATCTAATACTTATATATAACTTTACTTTATAATTTACTAGTTAATTCTTAACTTAGTAATCTTAACACTAATATACTTACTACTTTTCTAATACTTCTTCTCTTTTTCTATTTTATAGTTAAACTCCTTATAGATCTTTTTATTAGTATATAAATACTCCTTTAGAGTATCCTTATAGTAAATATAATTTATATAAGATTTATTAAGTATTAAAATATATTTAAAGTATAATTTATAGACCTAAATACTAATTAAATTATTCTTAAAGGAGTAAGTATAAGTTTATAGTAATTATAAAGAATAGTATTATAACCTCTAAAAGCTTAAATAAAGAAGTTATAAAATACTACTAAATAATTAAGATTAAGGACTTTAGTTACTTAAAGTTTATAGGGAGTTATAAAGCTACTTATAATAAATACTTACTTATAGAGGAGGTTAGGAGAGGTATTTAAGTAACTAACTATATATAATAGGTATTTTATACTTATTATATTTTACTAGAATTATTTTATAACTTACTTTATAGGTATAGAGGGTATAAATAAACTAAAGTTTATTTTATAATATATATTATAAAGCTATAGAAGTTTAAGTTTATATTAGATAAGGTTTATAAGGGACTATAAAAGAACTTATTAGCTAAATAATTAGAGATAATAAGGATATATAGTAAGAACTTATAATTAAACTTAAGTTATTTAATATAATATAAAGAGGAGAGTTAGACTTTATATTAGTTACTTCTTAGAGTTAGTTAGTAGCTAGAACTTATAATAAATTAAAAAGTACTACTTTTAGGACTAATTAGTATCTTTAATTATAATAAAGAAAAGTACTAAAGACTTATTAGTTAGTATAAATATAAGCTTTATAGACCTAAAGTGTAATAATTATTTACTTAAGGGATAATATAGATAGGTTATTAATAAAGAAAGGAAATACTACTTTAATAGCTTATAAAGGAGATATAAATAGATAAATAAATAGAGTAATTAAAGCTACTAATTTAATAGTAATTATACTTACTTTCTTACTTTAAACTTTAATTCACTTTAGTAGTTATTTTTTATCTTATCTTTAATAAAATAAGTAATTATAACTACTTATTTATATCTATAAATTACTACTATTTTACTTATAACCTTTACTTATAAATTTTAAGTAAATAACTATATAACTACTATTTATAT
>NW_025544703.1:112284-114354 GCF_011800055.1 Colletotrichum gloeosporioides
TTCTTAAAAACTACTATATTTTTATTATTACTTAATATAGTTAATATAATATCTATCTAAGAAGAAACTTTTACTAAAAGTCTTATTAAAGTTTATATAGTTAAGTAACTTATTTAATCTAAATAAACCTTTAAGACTTTAACTTAGTTATACTTCTAAGTTAACTATAAGAGAGATAAATTACTTAAATATATTAATAGAATTACTACCTAATTAAAGCTTATATATTTTAATAATACTCCCTCCCCTTTTAATAAGGAACTAGTTTTAATACTTATATAGTTATAACTAAGAGATATTAAGTTATAATAATACCTCCTTAATAGATAGAGATTAGTAATAATCTACTTAAGATATTTATAATTAAATTTAAGGATATTTAAAAGTATTATAAGTACTTATAACTTTTAAAGTATTATCCTCACTATTACTATACTAAGTAGTAATAATATTATAAGAGACTTTATTATAACTATATATTATATTAATTAGAGAATTAGACTAACTTTAGAATTATTTAGAAGCTTTTTACTAGTAAACTACTTTATAATTAAAAATATATAATAATACTATTTTATCCTCTTTACTAAATACTTTATAATACTATCTAGTAAAATAAACTAAATATAAGTTAAAATACTATTAAATACTTTAATAGGATAGATATTTATATATAATAACTACTAAAAAGATAGAGAAGTTAAGAATAAATTTATTATAATTACTAGAAATATTAAGTACTTCTTTACTAGTTTCTTATTATACTCTTAATAAGCTTTATTCTAATAACTTACTATTTTAGATATCCTATAAGTTAGTTCTATATAATACTTTAAAGTAATTATACTTAATTACTTTAAGTATTTTAATAGCTTTAGTAACTTTAATAGTTTAGATAGAGTAATTTAAGATATATTAATAAACTAAGTTTAGTATATTATAACTAAATTTAATAAAGTTCTATAGAGTTTTAAGTATAAGAGATTTAAGTTTTAATAGCTTATAAATAAGCTAAAACTATTATAAAAACTAATTAGTCTATTTATTTTAAATACTATTATAAAGTATAAAAAACTATATAATAAGTACTTAAAATATAATAGTAAAAAGAAACTTTTAAACCTATTAAGTAAGGAATAGCTAATTCTATTAATACTAAATAATAGGTTTATATTAATAAATAGACCTCTTAGAAGTAGCTATACTATTTAGGTTTAAAATATAAGAGAAGTAGTTACTACTAAGTTTAGAGTAATAAGAGGATAGGATATAGCTATCTCTTATATAAAGCACCTTTTATAGTAATTTAAAAGAATAAAGATAATATACTAGTTACTTTACCTTACTAAAAGTACTTTTTTATAAACCTAATTTATCTTTAGAACTACTTAAAGTAGGCTTATATACCCTTATAGCTTTACTAAAACCTTATAGCTTAGGGAAATTAAATCCTATTAAGCTATAAAGTATTATAATAACTTAAATCTTAGTTTAAAGAGTTCTTTATAGACCTAATTTACTATTAGCTTTAATAATTTTAGAAAATAAGCTAGCTAAAACCTTATTATATTACTTAAAATACTAATTAATCTATATAATACTTAAAGTATCTTCTATATAAAAGACTTCCTCTAAATTAAATATCTTACTATACTAGTATATTTTATTATAAGAAATACTTACTATAAAGTTTAGATTTACCTACTAAATACTATATTATAAAATATTAACTAAGAAAAAGAGGGAGCTATTAATATAAACCTCTTTATAGATAAATATAAGAATAACTTATAGAACTCTAATATAATTATATATTTCTTATAAGTTAAGTAAAGCTATTTTATCTACTTAATAGTAAATTAAACTAATAAGAAGAGTTATTTTATAAATTTAAACTTTAATTAATAGAGTAACTAAGAGTTTATTAATACTATTAAAACTTTTACTACTTAGTATAAACTATTTAAAATACCTAAGGAACTTATGACTATCTTATTATAATATATTTAAGTAATTAATTTAGTATAATAACTTAATAATTATAACTATAAAGTTTATTATATTAATTAG